>NC_057796.1:300906082-300976082 GCF_018294505.1 Triticum aestivum
GGAAACCATTGTGAGGTGTACACGGATCACAAGAGCTTGAAGTACATTTTCACGCAGAAGGAGTTGAATCTCAGGCAAAGGAGATGGTTGGAGCTCATTAAGGATTATGATATGGGATTGCATTATCACCCAGGGAAGGCTAACGTAGTAGCTGATGCATTGAGCCGCAAGAGCCATGTCAACACACTCATGACCGGAGAGTTACCCAAGGAGTTAGCCGAAGATCTTCGTGAACTATGTTTGGAAATAGTACCAAGAGGCTTTGTAGCAGCATTGGAGATTCAGTCTACTTTGATGGATAAGATCAGAGAAGCTCAGAAGACAGACAAGGAGATTGCTGAGATAAAGGAAAGGATGAGTAAAGGAAAAGCCAAGGGATTTCGTGAGGATGAGCACGATACCTTATGGTTTGAGGACCGCGTTTATGTGCCCAATGATCCGGAGATCAGGAAGTTGATCTTGCAAGAGGCCCATGATTCGCCGTATTCAATTCACCCAGGAAATACCAAGATGTACCTTGATTTAAAGGACAGTTTCTGGTGGACCGGAATGAAGAAGGATATTGCGGAGTATGTAGCAGTTTGTGATGTATGTCAGAGAGTGAAGGCAGAGCATCAAAAGCCAGCAGGATTGCTACAACCATTGCCGATACCCGAATGGAAGTGGGATAAGCTAGGCATGGATTTTATCACGGGATTGCCCAGGACTCGTTCAGGCTATGACTCGATATGGGTTGTAGTCGATCATTTGACGAAGGTAGCTCATTTCATCCCAGTAAAGACCACTTATACCAGTGCTAAGTTGGCAAAGATATACATGACCAGGATCGTATGTCTGCATGGAGTTCCGAGGACCATTGTATCAGATAGAGGAACCCAGTTTACTTCAAAGTTTTGGAATCAGTTGCACGAAACTTTGGGTACGAGGCTAGAGTTCAATACAGCCTTTCATCCACAGACAGACGGACAGACCGAGAGAGTCAATCAGATTTGGAGGACATGCTGAGAGCTTGTGCGCTTGATTATGGATCTAGTTAGGACGACAATTTGCCATATGCAGAGTTCTCTTACAACAACAGTTATCAATCCAGTTTGAAGATGGCCCCTTTCGAAGCTCTGTACAGAAGGAGGTGCAGGACACCGTTGTTGTGGGATGAAGTTGGAGACCGCCAGTTGTTTGGACCAGATTTGATTAAAGAGTCTGAACAGAAGGTGAAGTTCATTCGCGATAGGCTCAAGGTAGCCCAGTCCAGGCAGAAGAGCTATGCAGATTCTAAACGCAAGGAGACAGTTTACGAAGTCGGAGACAGAGTGTATCTTCGAGTATCACCACTTCGAGGAGTGAAGCGCTTTGGAGTTAAGGGAAAGTTAGCGCCACGTTTTGTAGGACCATACCAAGTTTTGAAGCGTATGGGTGAAGTTGCTTACAAGTTGGAATTGCCCGAAGGATTGTCAGGAGTTCACGATGTGTTCCACATATCCCAGCTGAAGAAGTGCCACGCAGAGATGGCAGAGATACCACTGAGAGATACAGTGCCACTGGAAGCGATTCAACTGGATAGTGATTTGACCTATGAGGAAAAACCAGTCAAGATTCTCGAATATGCCAGCCGAGTCACCCGCAGCAAGGTTATCAAGTTTTGCAAAGTTTAGTGGAGCCACCATACCGAGGATGAAGCCACCTGGGAGCGAGAGGAAGATCTACAGAAGGACCACCCTCACCTATTTTCTAGCCAACCCGAATCTCGAGGGCGAGATTCATCTTAAGGGGGGTAGGTTTGTAACATGCCAAATTTTCAATTTGGAATGTTATACATTAGATCATCATGCATAACATATTTTATTGCATTTTGTTTTACGATCCTAGAAATTCTACGCAACTCAAGGACCCACGAAGAGACTTGGGGATTTCGTTATTTTCATATTTGGGTTTTCTCAAATTTTGAAAATAGGATCATTTGTTTTAATTATTTTTCTCTCCGAAAAATGTTTCATATTTAAATATATGAGAGGGGATAATATGACTTCTCCAAAAATAATGAAATATTGGAGGAAAAAAATTAAAAACAAATATTTGATTTTATTTGGATTTTATTTGAATTAGGAAAAATACGCATTTTTCAAAATTGCATTTTAGGCCCAAATAAATGTTCATCTTGTCCGGCTTATTTTTAGAGGACGGGGAAAATTTATTTCGAGATTTTTGGAGTCCGTTTAGTATTTCTTTTATTTGTTTTTCTATGCGGAGTTTATTTTAAAAAAAGGGTTACCGCCTTACCGGGCCGTGTCCGACCTGGACACTGCGCCTGGGCGGCCTTTAAAGGCCGACGGCCCGCCCGGGCCGAAACCCTAGCCGCCAGCCCTGCCCCGCCCCGAGATCCGCCGACGCCGCGCCTCGCCGCCGCCGCCCCAACCCGCCGCCCGCCGGACCCGTTCCGCCGCCCGCCTGACCTCGCCGGAGGTAGCCACCCGCCACCGCCGGCGGTTTTCTTTAGAGAACCGCCCGGTTTTTTTAAAAAACCACGGTTTGTTTTTTTAGATCAGTTTAGTTTTTTCGGTTTACTTATTTTGCGGATGTTCGTCCGTACATTCATTTTAACGAACGGTTTTCGTCGTTTAACCGCAGACAACGAACGTTCGTTCGTTAGCCTGTTCGTCAGTTTTTCTTTTTCTTGGATTTTTCATGATTATTTTCGATCGTGATTTCCGATCTGTTTTTCGTTTTAGTATAACTTTTCGCTCGTTTATCGGAATCAGGCGATTCAAGCTCCTAGAGTTTCATCTCGAAACCATCTTTCTGTTTAACCAACTTAAACAAGTTTTTGCTACTGTAAAATTTGACTTAGGTCCAGATTAGTAAACGGAGATTGTTTCTTTCGCCGTTTGAGTTTTCGTTGCTTCGTTCGATTTGATTCTTTTTGCAAACCGGAGTTCTTAAGTTGAACTTTCTGGTTAGATATCTTATTTTGAGTTTTACCCATGCACCCTTGCTTGATTGCTTATGTATGTATTGTTTGTTTGCGATAGAGTACCCGGAGTGCGAAGCGTGCTACTACGAGTCTCTAGGTTTCACGCATCATCAGCAAGGCAAGTAACACTTTGATCATACCTCTTTACCACCCAGTTTTATTGCATTAGATCAACCCTCAAACTATTGCATGGTTAGGAACTGTTTAATATGTGGGTTTTGGGAAGTAGATGAGGTAGTACCTATTGTCCTGTTTATTATCAAACCCTTGGGAGTTACTTCTACGTTTGCTTATATTGCTATGCTATGCTCGTAGACGTGGTTTGGGGAGTGAATTTCCATGACAGATGTGAGGATGTTAATTAATGGTTCAACTTAAGGTGGTTACTTTAATTCACATCTGGGTGGATTGAGGCACCTGGGGCACCCAGTGTTGCCTGTATTTTAGGATATCCCGGAGTACCCGTGAGATTATCCTATGGACCGCCACCCAGGCTCAAAGGGATCATGAGATTATTAGAGCTAGAAACTTCCGTGTGCAGCCACAAGCTATTATGGGCTCTAGCATAGTTGAGTAGGTTACATGACCTCTTGAAGAGGTGGGCTAGCAGATGTAGGGGAAAGTAGGTGTAACTGTCCACCCGGAGTAAAGAGTTATTGTTTCTGAAAGACTGTGTCTCGGTCATCCGGTTCTCAAACACCATGTAGTGCGAGAAATCAAACGGAGGGGGTCGAGTCTTGTGAGGAAAAGTGCGCAAACCTCTGCAGAGTGTACAAACTAATCATGGTTAGCCGTGTCCCCGGTTATGGACATCTTGAGTATCTAGTTCTTGGATTATCATGTGAATCTCATCATCATGTTACTTTAATTTAATTTGATTGGGCTAATCACGTTCTTAATTGGGATTGAGTTGGGGGTACCTTCTCAATGTTTAACAACCACCATGATAGTTAAATAAAATGTATTCCTTTGTTGTAGGAAAAAATTGGCTTTTCGCAAAACTGTAACCATAGAGCTTTCCACTAGCCAAATATGCGTGTAGTGATAGCATTATTCTGTTCATTACTCTCTTTGTGTTACTTTGCCAGCATATTCCATGTGCTCGCCCATTTTCGGGCTGCAACGTTCATGTTGCAGACTTTTCAGACGACGAGTAAGGTGCCATAGGTCGTGGTCTTATACTCAGTGATGCCGTTGGAGTTGATGGACTCACTTTATCTTCCAAGCCTTCTGTTGTTATCGTTTTAGATGGCCTTAAGCCATATTTATTGTATAAGTTCTCTCTTGAGACTATTCGATGTAATAAGTGTGTGATTGCTACTCTGTTATAAATCCTTCAAGTATTGTGCGTGTCAGCATTACCGGTCCAGGGATGACACTGATGCACAGAGACTAGACTGTTTGAGGTCTGGTCGCTACATATGTGAATATGAACAAACATAAATCATTACGTTGTCTTCCTTGTCCAACTTCAACAATTTTGGCATATAATATTTTGATGGGGGCTCACAATCACAAATGATTTCCAAGATAGTGTATTTGCATGTGAAAGTTCTCTTCCTTCTACTAATCATTCATGAATTGCTTGTATGACCAGTATTGTGATTGTCAAGCCTCAAAGTATTTCACATTCTAAACCCAATGTGAAGCTACCACTAGGCATGATATGAACATATAATTTCAACTTCATTACATTCAATTTATTCAACAATTTACTCATAGGATATAAGTGAAGCACAAGAGTAAATGACAAACTACTCCAAAAAGATATAAGTGAAGATCATGCGAGTAGTTAAGTAAATAGATGGCTATGTGAGGACTCTCTCTTATTTAAAATTTTCAGATCTAAGTATTTTATTAAAACAGCAAGCAAAAACAAAATAAAATGACATTCCAAGAATAGCACACATCATGTGAAGAAGCAAAAACTTAGGTTCAACCGATACTAATCGATAATTGTTGAAGAAGAAAGGTGGGATGCCTACCGAGGCATCCCCAAGCTTAGATGCTTGAGACTTCTTGAAATATTATCTTGGGATGCCTTGGGCATCCCCAAGCTTAATCTTTTGTGTCTCCTTAATTCCTTTTATATCACGATTTCCCTAAATCTTAAAAACTTCATCCACACAAAACTCAACAAGAACTCGTGAGGTAAGTTAGTATAAACCGGTGAAGTAGCTACACTAACAATCTCGGCGTCACCCCCCCCCCCCCCCCGCGTCGCCCTCCTCTGGCGACCCGGGGGGAACCCTAGCCACCGCCGCTAGCAGGCGCCCCCGCCGAAGGGCCGGCCAGCGAAGCCGCGCCGGACCCCAGGAAGGTGGCGGCTGGGCGGATCTGACCCCCTTGTGCTCCAACACCACCCCACGCCACCCCCCCCTCCGCGACGGGGCTGCCGGTGCCCTAGGCGAGCTGGGCGGCCGGATCCGGCGTCCCTCGTCGGCCTGCCCCCCGCACGGCTCCGGGCGTGCTGCCCCTTCCCCGTCCTCATGCTCTACTCTAGGCCGCTGCGGGCGCCCCCCCCCCCCAGCTGCTGCCCGTCTCCTGCCGGTCGGTCGGCGGCGTAGCCATCCCCTCCCCCCGGCGGCACGGCCCAGTCTGCCATTGGTGCTACTGTCGGCCGTGTTTGGGTGCGGGATTTGCGCCGGTTTTGCGGGGTCACGCGGCCTGCCTCGCGTTGACTCCCTCTCCTTCGGCCCCTCCTCCCCCTCGAATCATGGTGACGGCACTCGTGCGGCGGTGGTGAGGCTTGAGTGGTAGCAGCTAGCGCGGTCCACCTCGCGACAGGTGTTTGCTGGCGTTGCTCCGGCCCCGGTGGCCTCGGACCTGCGTTCTCTGGTGTCCTCGGCTTGTCAGTGTTCTTTATCGGGCGGCTCCGGCTATGGCAACCAGTGGCTGCGTTCCTTCCAGCTTGCTTGGTTTGCTGTTGACCCGACGGCTCCGGCCACGACAGCTTGGATCTGCGCCCTCTAGTCCTAGCTTGTCGGCGTTGCCGGTCGCCGTCACCTCCCCTCGCGGTGGTCCTTGCTTCGTTGCCAATCCTACTCTGTATGCCTTAAAGCTTCCCCCTTTTGCCAGAACCATTGCTTGGAGGTCCGAAGGCGGTGCCACCCACCGACGGCAGGTGCAGCCCCACCACCCCCTTCGGCTGGGTTCCGGTCAGCATTGGCTTCCTCGTCTTCAAGACCATATTCGGCGGCAATGGGATTGCTCAGCTCAGGCCAGGGAGAAATCCCTGCTCGGCTTGCCGGTGCTGGCAGCGGCGACGCCCGCGGGTGTCGTTTTTCCTTCTTGGAGGCGCTGCCATGGCCTTCAGTTGTGCCCCTCTTCGAGCTCAGGGGAAACCCTAGGTCCGGCTGCTCTGGACCGGATGGCGAAGACGTGTTGGCGTCATGTTCCTTCTTGAAGGCGCCATCTTGCTTGCTCGCGGTGTCCCCGATGTTGGCTTTGGTGATGTTGGGACACATTGTTGGTTCGGCTTTGTCGGTTCGGGCTTGGTTGGTTTAGCTGTGTTGTTTCCCCCTTTTCAAGCCGAGCATCCCTTGTCTGTCTCCTCCGGGCACCATGTTCACGCCTGTCTGCGTTCGTGTAATGTGTTGTACCCCCGCTGTACTCATTCTAGTCCTTCTATCAATGAAATGATACGCAAGCTTTGCGTATTCGCAAAAAAAAGTTAGTATAAACCAATGCAAAAACTTTATCATTCTCTATTGTAGCAAATCACTAAAATTATTATTCAACATTGCATACTAAATGCCTCTACATATTTAATACTCCTATCCTCGAATAGAATCATTAAACAAGCAAACATATGCAAACAATGCAAACATAACAGCAATCTGCCAAAACAGTACAGTCTGTAAAGAATGCAAGATTCATCACACTGTAGAAAATTTATCAGAGCTTATTTTGCAAAAAAATTCATCATTTTATCACATTCTGACTTTTCTAGGGAATTTTTGCAACATCAATAAACTTTATGTTTTCAAACAGCAACACATAGTCTTGCAAAATAAGCATGGTAAAGGCTATCCTTGGCATTTTTATTGAAAGGAAAGAGGCAAAAAATTATTATAAATAACAGAAAGCAAATCCTAGCAAAAGAAATGATGCTCTAAGTAAAACACATATCATGTGACGAATGAAAACATAGCTCCATGTGAGGTTACCGATAATGTTGGAGACGAAAGAGGGGATGCCTTATGGGGCATCCCCAAGCTTAGTTGCTTGGATCTTCCTTGAATATGACCTTGGGGGTGCCATGGGCATCCCCAAGCTTAGGGTCTTGTCACTCCTTATTCTCCTCATATCGATATCTCACCCAAAACTTGAAAACTTCAATCACACAAAACTTAACGGAACTTCGTGAGATGCATTACTATGATAAAGAGCAAACCATTTCACATTGGTACTGTAAAGTACAAGATTCATAATTGTTTCCATACAATACCTACTGTAGCATATCATTTCTACAATTTATATTGAGCAACATAAGCCATAGGAACTAGAAAGCAAGCAAACTATGCATTGAAAACAGAATCTGTCAAAAATAGAACAGTCTGTAGTAATCTGTACTCCAACCATACTTCTGCTACTCCAAAAATTCTGAACAATTAGAACAACGTAGAGAATTTGTATGTATATCACCTATAAAAAAGTCAGATCAAAATCACGTCAATGAATTTTCAAATTTCCTGGACTGAGCACAAAAGTTTCTGTTTTTGCACCGATTCAAGTCAACTAACATCCACACTATCCCAAAGGCTTTACTTGATACTTTATTGAAACAAAAGCAATAAAACATGATTACTACAGTAGAATAATCATGTGAACACACAAAAACAGTAGGTAAAAGTGTTGGGTTGCCTCCCACAAGCGCTTTTCTTTAATGCCTTTTACCTAGGCATGATGATTTCAATGATGCTCGCATAAAAGATAAGAATTGAAACATGAAGAGAGCATCATGAAACACATGTCAAGCATATTTAAGTTTAACCCACTTCCTATGCATAGGTATTTTGTGAGCAAGCAACCCATGAAAACAAGAACCAACTAGCATAGGAAGGCAAAACAAGTACAACTTCAAAACAATCAACACATAGAGAAGAAACTTGATATTATTGAGATATGTAAGAGCATAAGTTCCTCTCTCATAATAATTTTCAGAGGCATCATGAATGGATTCAACAATATAACTATCACATACAGCACTCTTTTCATGATGCACAAGCATAGAAAATTTATTTCTCTTTATGGCATACATGTCATCATAATAATCATCATAGATAGCAACTTTATTGTCATAGTCAATTGAAACCTCTTCCAAAATAGTGGATGTATCACTAAATAAAGTCATGACCTCTCCAAATCCACTTTCATCAATATTGTAATAAGATTCAACACCCTCCAAAATAGTGGGATCACTACTACCTAGAGTTGACACTCTTCCAAACCCACTTTCATCAATGTAATCATCATAAATAGGAGGCATGCTATCATCATAATAAATCTTCTTATCGAAAGTAGAAGGAATCAAAGGACCATATTCATTAAGCAAAGCATCGCCAAGCTTAGGACAAGCATTATTTCCAGCAAATAAATCTTCAAACATTTCATACTCATTAAAAATAGCATCCCAAAGCTTGTGGTTTTGCATATCATCACAATCATTCTTATCAATAGCATGAATGGCACCAATAGTATAGCAAACATTATTATCATATTCTTCCAAGCAAGTGCCAAAAACATTTCCAAGATTATAAGAAGTATCATTATCTTCCCAATCATAATCATCACAACAAGCAATAGGCATAACAAAATCATCATCAATAGTGCTCTAGGACATTGTGCCATAAGACATAGAAGCAATATCATCATCAAGCTCATCATCTTCCACAATAATTTTTGATTCATTTTCATGGGGCACAACAATAATAGGAGCAACATTATTTGAGAGAGATACCTTTTTACCTCTATTCTTTCTTCTTTTCTTCTTCTTCACCACATCATGTGTGGGTTCAATTAATTTTTTTGAGCTCCTTGTTGAAGAGATTGATTGGATAGGAAGTTCCTCCTCGTTACCTGATTCATCATAACAAACACTAGGAGGGTATTGGGAAATATTTTCCCTTTCATTAGTACTCTTTTCATATTCTATTTGTTTTCTTGTCTTTAGATAGTTGGCAATATAAGGATTCTCAATGCAATTTACCACACAAAACATATAAATTTCCTCTAGATCAAAATCAAGAAATCTCTTGAGATTAAATTTTGGAATACCCTTAGTTATACGTTTCATTTCTTCATACCCCAAGAGAAGACTAAGCTCTTTATGATGCTCAAGTGTAATCAAGTTATCACAATTTTTGGACACGATTTGATGATGAAACAATTTGCATTGGAGATTTAAATGACCATGTTCATTGCAAAGTTCACAAGGATGGCGAAAAAAATTAAATCTTTCAGCACAATCATCTAGCCTCTCTTGCAACATTCTCGTTTCCAAATATTTATGCTTCTTACAAAATCTATCTTCCCTCTCCGGTGTGCGTTTGCACTCCCAATTCAATCCACAAAAATTGACATGTTTATAAGAAACATTTTTGTCATGACTTGTGCAATCATCATTAGCTTTTCGGAATTCAAAGAATTCGTACTAACAACATTGCAATCATGCTCATCATTCAAATATTTTATGCCAAACATTTTATTGACTTCTTCTTCTAACAGTTGAGCACAATTTTCTGATATATCATTTTCAAGAAAGATATTATAAAGATGATCAATAATATGATGCAACCTAAATTCCATTTTTATGTAGTTTTCTTTTATAAACCAAACTAGTTATAAAACAAGAAACTAAAAGACTCGATTGCAAGATTTAAAGATATACCTTCAACCACTCACCTCCCCAGCAACGGCGCCAGAAAAGAGCTTGATGTCTACTACGCAACTTTATTCTTGTAGACTCGTGTTGGCCCTCCAAGCGCAGAGTTTTGTAGGACAGTAGCAATTTTCCCTCAAGTGGATGACCTATGGTTTATCGATCCATGGAGGTGTAGGATGAAGATGGTCTCTCTCAAGCAACCCTGCAACCAAATAACAAAAAGTCTCTTGTGTCCCCAACACACCAAATACAATGGTAAATTGTATAGGTGCACTAGTTCGGCGAAGAGATGGTGATAAAAGTGTAATATGGATAGTAGATATTGGTTTTCGTAATAGGAACAATAAAAACAACAAGGTAACAAGTAACAAAAGTGAGCACAACCGGTATTGCAATGCTTGAAAACAAGGCCTAGGGTCCGTACTTTCGCTAGTGCAATGTGGGGACCCCGACTCATAAGTCGTGATCACCGAATGCACGTGTACAGTGATCCCAGAGATCAATGCTCACTGAACACACAGAAGCTGAATAAGAAGAGTCTTACATCCATACATACCGTATTACACAAGTAGGACCATTATGGTCAAGTCTTGAGTATAACATCGCAGCGGAAATCTTTGTCGATAACTTGGACCCAAGCCATCTGCCTTAACCCTACAGGCACTCTGACTGGGAAGCGTCCTAGCTCGCATGTTCGTCACCGAAGTATTCTTCATCATATCCTGTTCCTTCATGCCTGGCCAATGAAATAACCAATGGCAAGCCAATGAGTACTTTGAATGTACTCGCAAGCAACCCATGATTGGAACAAGGCACAATAATGCAATGATTTAGCACTAAGTAGGTAGTTTGCAGGAAGCTAGTTTTGAGTGCAATGACATGATCTATCAACATGTAAAGTATGCATCAAGGGAGTACAGATATCCGTATGGACAAGTTGCAGATATCAACATAAGCAGAGTTGGACACCAATCCAACTTGATCATCGTGTCAAGTCATCTGACTTAACCCAATTAGCTTCATCAACACACACACGTGGTTTGTAAAACTCTAGACGTAGTTTAAGCAGCACCGCCCAACTGTCCTTGACCGTGGACACGGCTATTCGAATAGTTTTACACTCTGCAGAGTTTGCACACTTTACCCACAAGATCCGGGGAACTTCCGTGTCATCCACAACCCGCGGTACCTCAAGTACTCGAGGTAAGCACCCGATCACTATCTTTCCCTAGACGACACTAACATAGAGTCCACTCGATTGGTAGTAACCCCCGTGCCCAACATTTCACATCTTAAAATTGTGGAACCTCGCTCCCATATTCATCACATACCACAAGCACGGGGTATCAACGGTGTGTCCGGTGCCCTGTGAAAACAGTCATGGCTGCCCTACCTGGCATGACCCCGTACCGAGAGAGCGCAACAACGACTCTCCCGTCACTAGTAATGCGGGCTCCAAGCTAGTATCGGCCTAGGTAATCAATAATGCCCTTTCCCATATAAGGGTAGAGTGGTTATGCATGTAAGGTTGGGACAGTCGACAAATCATAAATATAATCCGTTTTTGAAAACACTCCCACACAACTTGCTCCGGTACACCACTTCTTTATCAAGCGGTAACCTAGCTCACCATCTCCCTCGGGCATTAGTGGCACCCGACGGGGTTTTGAAAAGTCCTTGAAAACAACTTGGTTTCCTTCACCATGCATATACCCATCCCATTTGCATAGCATCTACTTTAGCATCCTATCTACTCCCCACCCGCATAACCCTCATAGGAAGGTAGGGTCATGCACAATGCAAGTATCAACAAGGAGGAAACGAAGGCAACCCACCGAAGTGGCTACCATCTCATCATGATTCCGATGCAACAATAATAAAGTCTTATATGACATGCATAAAAAGGGATTTCATAGACATGGTCAAAGGGCTGCTTGCCTGGTTCATCAGAGTCTTCAAATCTTCTGGTCCATCTCCGAGTATTTCGTCTACTTTGTCAACTAACGTTAAAAACAATCAAAGTAAGCAACACAACAAGGCAGAAAATAAAGTGCTCTAAAAATATGAAGTTGACTTTTGTAGGATACCCTTGGTCATATGAAAACTGACCAAGGTGATTTCATTGGGATTGGATCAGTAGATATTTTTGAGCATTTCAATATAATGGAATGAATGGATTTATGGATTTGCAAGAATTGCACAGAAATATATTTTTGAAAAATGAGCAAAGGCACCCATTTAATAGCGCATGATTCTAGAAGCATTTAGGATTTGGTTTCACTGGATTTGGTGTTCAAATGAATATTCTATGGATTTGCAAAGTTGACAAATATGAAGAAATGGTTCATTATTTTGTGGGGCAAGGAAATTATTAAGAAAAATGTTCATAACCTAAGATATGAACTTAGATGCATCTAGGAACTTGAATCACTGTATTTGGGCCTAGGATGGGCTCTGTGGGAATTTCTAAAGCTCACCTCAAAATAGGAAAATGGGGTTTTATATAATATGTGTGAAAGAAAGTATTCTGGAAAAATGTGTAAGGTACTCCTTGAGGTAGAGCATTATTTATGGGGTCACTAGGAATTTGAATCATCAATTTTGGAGTTCAAATGATTTGATTATGGATTTTAGAAGTTCACTGAAAAAGAAAAAGGAAAAGGTTTAGGGTTTACCTAAAGCGTGCACGGGGCGCAGGATAGCCACTGGGCCGGCCCAGTGGCTCAGCCGCGCGGCGCTCGGGCGACGTCGAAAGTGTATTCACGTCGTGGCGTCTTTAGTGCGGGGAGGCGAAGAACGCGAGTGAGTCTCCACTTAAACACCAGGGCCCGCTGGCTGAGTCACTGACCCGCGAGGCCCACCCGCAGGGTTGTCTCCTTCCTCCCGCTCGAATGGAACAGAGGCAGGAGGAGCTTGGCCGCTGCTCGTGCCGGCGACCCAGGCGGTCCCTGGCGACGCTCTCCGCACTGGCGCGTTCAGCGCGATGAGGCGCGCCCGTCCATGTGATTTGCCCCCGCGCAGGAGCTCGGGAAGGGGAGAAGTTTTGCGTGCGGCGGAGACCGGCGAAGGCGAAGAGGGACACGACGCTACGGCCATAGGGAGGAGAGGAGGAAGCGCTGGGAGGACCGCAGTGATGTTGGAGATGCTCCGGTGTGGCCTAAAGGGGACGGAAGAGGCCACAGGGCGTGAAGTTTAGGCGGAGGCCGACGACAGCGCTCCGGCCATTATGGTGGATGGAGGGCACCAGAGAGTGAGGGTTGGTCCCGGGTGCATGGGAGGGAGAGAGAGACAAAGGAGTAGAGAGGGGGATCGGGGTGGCCTTAAATAGAAGGGGCGAGGTGCACCGTGGGGTGGTGCGTCAGCGAGGCCGTAGCCGTTGCTGGAGGCCACGGGAGGGCTTGGCTTTGAGTCGGGGGTCTTCCTGGGCGTGGTCTATGACCAGGGAAAGAGAGAGGGAGAGAGGAGCGAGCGCGAGGCGGGCCAGGGACGCGGGCAGCGATTGGCGGATGCGGGCAGCGCTCGGGCACGCGCCGCAGGGGCGAGAGGAGGGCGTGGGAGCAAGTGGGAGGCCTGCTGGCGTGCTGCGGATGCCGAGGCACGTCGACTGGCGCGCTCGGGCGGCCCGAGGTGGACGGGAGCGCGGTGTCAACGGTCGGGAGCACGGTAGCGTGCTCCAGAGCGCGTCTTTGGCCGGCATGTGCGGCTTTTTCCCGCGTCCTCGCGTGGCCACTTGCGTCTGGGGGCTCTGGGAGATAGTAAACAAAGTGGAAATGGCATTGGATGCCCTGGGGAGCCACTAGAGGAGAGGCAGGGTTGAGAGAGAGAGAGGGAAAACTGATGTCCAGGGAAGAAAATTGGGTCCCTGCCCCCCTTAATCATTGCCTCTCGGGCAGGAAAGCACACAAGGGGTAGAGGGGGACTAGGAGAGGTTGTGGGAAGAGTTTCAGCTCATGGAGAGTAAATGGCCAAAACATGAGTTTTGAAATTCTGCCAGAAGGTGTTTGATGCTATTTTGGTCAAGCAAATGGATTCCACTTGACATGAGAATTAACAGGGTGAAATGTAACATATAATAAGGGTGTTCCACCAAATTTGAGCTCATTTGGGCAAAGTAGCCAATGTAACTTTGGTAAACCCTAGAAATCAATAGAAATGGCTTTTCCAAGATTTAGTCATGAAAATCTATTCTCCTTGATGCACCACTTGCTGTAGTGTCATTATTTGAGGATTTTAACATGTCCACAAAAATTCAGATCAAAAGGACACACTTGGCAATGTAGAGTTGTTCAAATTTGGTTCTGGACAGAAAGGGTTTTAGAACACTTTGATCATGATATCCTTCTCTCCAACTTGTTCCATTTGGTCTAGATGCATTATTACACAATTTGAGCATGTCCACCAAGTTTGAGAGCATTTGGACATGTTTGGCAGTGCAAAGTTGTTCAAACTTGGAAAAGGACAGAAATGGTTTTGAGAGGGTTTGGTGGGGATATATTGTTCTCCATGACATGAGACTTTGTAGGATCCTCAAGTAGGTTATTTTTGACATGCTAGATTTTTCCTGTATTTAATGGAGAACATTTCCTTTGTAAACATTTCAAAAGCTTGAAATGTCCAGAAATAGTTTTTGAGGGTTTTGAGCAATAATTTGAACACGACCATGTGTTGAAACTCTTATATATAGACAATATATATCCACTGAGCTTCCCTAAATTTCCTCAAATATTTTTGAGACATTAAAATAATTTTAACCTATTAAAGACCATTTCTGGCCTTAAGAAAAAGCCTTTAAATAAAATAGGAAAATAACTTCTAAAATTATATTTTTGTGGTTTCTGGGTGTCCTATATCTAATAGGAGTCAAATATAATTTTTGAAAGATTTTTCACACCCTTAATTAAGTACTTCTAGTTCAAGTCTCAATTCAGGGGGTTTTGGAAAACCTAATTTAGAAAATACTTTTTGGCCTAAAATATTTTTGAAAGAAATTATTTTTATGTCCAACACACATGTCATGATCATTGGGCAAGGTTTTGGATCAAGGAGAAGGAGTATAAGAGTTGGAGGATTTATTTGATTTTTAGAGCACTTGCAAACAGCAGACAAAAATAAATCAAGCAAAGTCCAAAACACTCAAAAGCTTTTGTTAACCCACATTTTATCATGATTATTAGCTTAAGTGTAGTGGCATGAAAATCAGGGTGTGACATGCAATCTCTCAACAATGCTAACATAGTTGGATCATATGATTATCCCTCAAAGTGCAATAAAGAATCACTCCCGAGTTCCTATTAGCGGAGAACAAAAGATAGAAATTGTTTGTAGGGTACGAAACCACCTCAAAGCTATTCTTTCCTATCAATCTATCCTAGAGTTCATACTAAAATAACGCAAGCTATTCTTTCCGATCGATCTAATCAAGAGTTAGTACTAAAATAACACCATATGGCACACATCAACCAACTCTAATGTCACCTAGATACTCCAATGTCACCACGAGTATCCGTGAGTTAATTCTATGATATGCATCAAACAACTTCATGATCATAATATTCAATCCACTCAAAGAACTACAAGGAGACCCCAAAGTTTCTATCAGAGAAAATATAATAAAAACATGCATAAACCCCTATGCATAGATTACCCCAATGTCACCTCGGGAATCCGCAAGTTGAGTGCCATAACATACATCAAGTGAATCAATATGATACCCCATTGTCACCTCAAGTATTCATACCGCAAGACATACATCATGTGTTCTCAAATCTGAACATTCAATCCGACAAGACAAAACTTCAAAGGGTAAAGATTCAATTCATCACAACAAGAGTAGAGAGGGGAGAAACACCATATGATCCATCTATGTTAACAAAGCCCATGATATATCAAGATCGTGACATCTCAAGATCACGAGAGAGAGAGAGAGATTAAACACATAGATACTTGTACAAACCCTCAGCCCCGAGGGTGGACTACTCCCTCCTCATTGTGGTGGCCGCCGGGATGATGAAGATGGCCACCGGTGATGATTTCCCCCTCCGGCAGGGTGCCGGAACAGGCTCCTGATTGGATTTCAGTGGCTACAGAGGCTTGCGGCGGCGGAACTTCCGATCTAGGTTAACCCTGAAGGTTTTTTGGAATATTTGTGAATTTATAGGGTGAAGAGGGGGTGCGGGAGGCCACCGAGGTGGGTACAATCCACCCGGGCGCGCCTGGGGGCCCAGGTGCACCCTGGTTGGTTGTGCCCCCCTCGGGGCACCCCCCAGGTGCCGCTCTAGCCCATCCTGGGTGTTCTGGTCCATAAAAATTCTCCAAAAAGATTCGCGGTGTTTGGACTCCATTTGATATTGATTTCCTGCGATGTAAAAAACAAGCAAAAAACAGCAATTGGCACTGGGCACTGGGTCAATAGGTTAGTCCCAAAAAATGATATAAAGTTGTTATAAATGATTGTAATACATCGAAGAATGATAATATATTAGCATGAATACTTCATAAATTATAGATGCGTTGGAGACGTATCAGCTTGCTCTATGTGTGAGTGAGTGTGTGCATGGCGAGTGGTATTTAGGGCGTGTTTGGTTGCCTGCATAAAGCCCAACTAGCCCCACGCGGGATGAAAATGGCTTGTTTGCTTGCCTGGGCTGCATCTAAATCTCGGGCGCCATGGAACTTAAAGCAGTCTCGGGTCAGGCTCGCGAGCTACTGCCGAATCGGCAGTTTTTTGGCAACTAGGTTTAGCATGGCCACACGTGGCTCTTGGCTGCACGCCTCGGGGAGCGTAGGAGACGGACCTGACGTCTCAATAACTCCCCTCTCCTCTTGTGTCACCACCCATGCTCCATTCACACCACTCTCCCCTACTCTCCTCACCGCTCGTTGCTCTCCTCTCCTCCGATGGCTCGCCTGCTGCCGCGTCGTCTCCTCACCCCCATTGAGGCCAGCGGCAACCGCATCCATGAGAGGTGGATTGGCGACCTAGCGAACTCCGGCATTGACCTCAAGGTGGTCCTCCATCGCTCATCTGCTGCAGGCCCCCTCGTCCGACCAATGCGGTGCCAGCCGCTCTGGCTCCGCCGCCGTATCCGGACCTCATGGTCCTAGCTTCAATGGCGGCGGTGGAGGGGGCAGCGACTGCACTACTGCACTACTGCACGGAACCACTGTGGATGGGTTTTTTACACCCATTCGAGGGTTTTCTATGGGCAACGCATCGGGGTCGTGTACGACGACGCCCGCTCCTCGACCTCCCACATGGCCATGAGCATCGAGGCAATGCCGACAGCTGTCGGCATTGCCGGCTCCTCCTCCTCTTTGCCCGCCATCGTCTTCCCGCTGGGGTTTTCTCCCCAGCCGGCGTACGCTCAAACTCCAACCACTCCAGTAAGTTACTAATTTCCCCTCTGTAGATTAGGATTTTCTGCATTAGGCATCACAAGGAATCAATTGTATTGGAAACCAATCGATTCCTTCTTGGATGCTATTGTTCATGTTGTTCTTTTTGTTCATAGTGTTAGTAGTGTTCATGCTATTCATGTTCATGTTGTTCGTATGCAGGGTAGATTGGTTCTTGTTCATAGGTAGTTACGTCGTAGTTCAGAGGCAGGGTAGATTGGTTCTTGCATGATAGGTACTTACATGTTCATGTTGTTCATAGGTAGGGTTTGTGTGTGATGTTGAAGAGCTAGACTGGTGCTGGCTTAGGCATGGTTTGCTGCGATTTCATTATGTGCATGGTGTTCATGGTAGGTATGAGAAATTTGCATGCTCATACACGTTGTAGGACCATTGTGTTTCCTCGTTTAGGTACTAGTACCAATGTAGCATAATGCCAAATGTGAAAGTGGTCACAACTTGCACTGCTAGCTTTAGATCATGGCCATGATGTTCACTGATCAGTGGTTGTTGCCCATGAGCAAGTGCCACTCATTAGTGACACTTGCTGATGGTGTCCTAAACTAGGGGGTACTCGCCACGTCGTCTCCCGACCAGGTGGGTCGGGCCGAGGACCCCCATAGCGGTTCACTAATGGGCCACTTTAGGCAGCCCATGCCGCATACAAGGAAGACTCCACAAGACTTGGCGCTCAAGCCAAGGACTCTCCTAAAACCCTAGGCCTCTGGTGTCTTATATAAACCTAGGATAGTCTAGACAATAGACAGTCTAATATTCATTAGAACAATCTCGTGGTAGACACATGTACTCTGTACTATCCCCCATATGAATACAATCAAAAGTAGGACGTAGGGATTTTACCTCCATCAAGAGGGCCCGAACCTGGGTAAAACCTGTGTTCGTGTTACCATCGCTCCAAGACGCCTAGCTTAGGACCCCTACTACGAGATACACCGGATATAGAACCGACATTGGTGCTTTCATTGAGAGCCTGCTGGCAGTCGCCACGGTGTGATGCGAATTCAGATCGTCTCCGGCGCGACCTACGCGTCAGAACCGAGCCTTATTGTCGATGTCGGCATCTTCGTCGCTGGCTCGATTAGTCACCTTGGCTCGACCGGGGACTGCGCTCCCTCTCAGATCATTATGTTCGGACGAGGGCCTTCATTATCAACTCCGATCTCTATCAAGATCATGGAGGAATCATCGATGGAGCTCGGGGGCTCAACGTCAACATTGACCTCGGGCGACCGCGCTGTTTTTCTGGACAGCAAACCTGTATCCGCCACCACTGCTTCCTCAAGCGTCACTTTGATGATTGCTTCGGTGGAATTGTGCGGAATTGAGTGTACAACAACCCTATAAAATTTCGTTGCGTTCCGATGGAGGAATCTTTGGTGATCAATGATATACTGGAGACCTGTCGAGTCTGGACGGGAATCTGGACGAGTTTAGGGCGTGGTCTCCAGATCCTAGTTCAGAGGTCATTTGGAAGATCCAACCGTTCATCTTCTTGCGGAATTTCCATATCTACCACCTCTCAAAATTTCAGCTCGATCCGACCGTCCAAACTCCGGGAACCTTCCGATTAGTGCATCACTTTTCGGATCTGTTTTCTGCACGCATACGAATCATACCTGAGTTCATCTTCATGAACGGGATATTGGACAACCTTTTTGGAAGAATCTCTTTGTAGGGTATTGTGTTTTGTTTCCGAACACATGCTCACAAATTTTGCTCCTTTTTGGAGGTAATCTTCACCGTCGCGCCGGTGTCAAACCAGCCCTTACTCCACGTCAGCCGACCTGCGCTAGACAGATTGTCGCTTCATCGAGCCGAGCCCAACCTTATCTGAACATTAGCTCGGCAAGCCGAACAAGAGTTCGGCATCGTGAAGACTAGATTACCACCAACACCATCGCCCCACGGATTGCATGGGTCTGGCGCGCCGACATCGCCGCTCGGTCACTTCATCAATCCGGCTTTGACCGCGTCACAAGTTATGACCAGCGTCGGCATGGCCGAGCCGTAGCTTCTTCAAACCGATGTCTGCCATGCCGAACCGCTTCAACACCTCGGCTGGCACAGCGGCTGCAACGTCACCTTACCGACCTGCTCTGTCACCTCGTCTGGACCGGTGCCTTCGCCATCTTTTCATCAACCTACTCCGGAGACTTCGGCGTCACCAGCCGGCCAGCTTCGTCACGTTAACTGGACCAGGGGCCTTGCCTCAACGAGCCAAACTTTGCCAGCATCGCCATGCCGTCGCTTCATTACCCATCAAGCAATGAGTGTGCGGACCGAGTCCCAATTTTGGCAGTAACCTTTCTTCAGATTGCTACAACAGATAAACTAGGTAAATGATCCGGGTTGGGCGGCGCTGTCACCTCGGCGTACCGACGTACCACGTCACCTCAGCTGGACCGGGGGCTTCGTCAACACTTCATTAACCCACGCCGGGGACTTCGACATCATACTTCTGTCCTGCTCCATCGCCTCGGTCGGACTAGGGGTTACACCTCGCCACATTCGCCATGCTATGTCGCCACTTCGGAGTGCCGAGCTCTTCGCTCCGCTACCTCGGGACTAGCTTGGGGGCTGGGACCTCGTCCCGCCGTAAGCTCGGGCCGTGCATCGACACCGA
Source organism: Triticum aestivum (assembly GCF_018294505.1). NCBI lineage: Eukaryota > Viridiplantae > Streptophyta > Magnoliopsida > Poales > Poaceae > Triticum > Triticum aestivum. The sequence goes on from NC_057796.1 coordinate 300,925,976, forward strand.
GCACATTAACCAGCTAAGTCGCTTCCATGCTCAGTTTTTTTAATTCTTGTTCGATTTGACCAAACATTATATTTGTGTTAAAAACTTAGTTTGTCAGCAAATATTGTTTGTTAAAAACACTTCCTTTCCCATGTTAACTGGGGGCTCTTAAATTTATATGAGTTGTTTTATAATAAGTGTTCTTCTTCTTAGTCGTTGCAACGTCTTTTTCTATCACTTCTTTTTTGACACGAGTGTGTGGTCAATAGCCGGATACCCTTGCTTCTCTCTAAAGCTGCTCGAGTTTAGTTTGCTAAACTGGCCTCGGAGAAGCACTCCGCCTTCGGGATAAGGAGGTTGAAGCTGTATGCTGACCCGCTTGAAGTCTTGAGATCGGATGTGTCATATTAATGCATGACAGAAGCACATAAATTTTAAGACCAATTTTCGGATTGGCACCAAATGACTTGATTTAGTTCGGATGTCAAGCTTTTACATACGTTTTTTTGGCTTTTCGAGCTTATGGCACTTTTTTAGCTATTTGTATGTTTTTCTTTCAGGAAGCGGGACATCCTCATGACCGAGGTGCCCTGGATTCTAATTCAACTCGGGAGATCTTTTCCGACCCACAGCTCGGCATCTTTCCCGCCGAACTGCACCTCGGTGTTGACAAAATACATGCCACGTCAGGACTAGTTCCCGAGCAGTGCAATGTCAGATGCCTTTAAATCATTGGCAATATTAACGGGGGGCTGAGACTACAACCGAACCCACCAAACCAAGGTACCCCATGGAGTCCTCGGCAAAGTGTCCTCGGATATTGCTTTATATGCATCGGTTCAAATTGTGTCTTCGGTCAATAGTTGGGTTGCCCGGCTCCTGTGCTTGCCTCCTACGTTCTGCTTTGTTCGGCTAGGTGTGCGAAGGGAGAACCACAGCGATTGTGCTTCCAGCTCGCATGGTTAAGCGCCTCAGTGGAGAAAGCCAAAAACTGACTGTCACAATAAGCGCAAACTGGTCAGCGACCCGATGACTGTATTAAACTATAAGATCGATAGAGGTCACCCCGTGTTAAATGACGGACCATTCATAACATTGGCCGAAGTGTTAACGGCTTGACCTCAGCTGACGCCGAACACTAACCGAGGGCTAGAACTAGCCTCCCAACTTTCATCTCCTATGACTAAGTGAAAGTTATAAAGCCCGCATATCTGATTGCCTTGTTTCCGCTAACGCAACCGCCTCCGGGCACCGAGACATCGGCTAAGGGTTGTCTTGTTACTGCGGAAACACCCTGTGTAGTATCTACAAAGGGGTAGAAGCCGACGATGGGCCACTTTCAACTGATAAACGGTCGCAACGGAGTCAAAATAAACATATCCTCAGCGTTTGTATTCAAATATGCAAGCACTGCCTTCCGTAGTTATCGTTATAAAGCCATACATATGCATCAATTTGACTTAAGATTTTGTCCAAGCTGGGTTACCTGGCTCCTTTGCTTACCCCTACGTTCCCGATTGTTCGGCTAGGCGGTAAAGGGAGCACCTCTGTGATTATTACTACCGGGTCATCCGAGTTAGTACCTCAGACTAGGTGAAGCCGAAAGCTAGCAATCTTAAAGGATATAATTGGTCGGCAACGACGGAAGTGAAAATTTAGGTTCGCTAAAGACCACATAGTTCGGGAACTTTCCCCAAACTGAATCCTCAATATTTTCCTCCCACATTGATCGGAGGTGAGGTTTCATGATCATGATCAGCATGACAGCCCCAAGAAAGGAACCAATAGCGGGACTATTTTCTTTGGAAGATGTTTCTTACATTTAATAGCAGTATAGCATATCTCTCCGCATACCTTTGTTTATAAAACCGTATGGACGAATTGCCTTGTTTGTCGTAAATCTTTGCCCTCATAAAAGCTTTATAAAGTAGGACAAACACTCCCCGGCTATTGGCCGAGGAGGTTGAAGCCGATGGTCGGTCAACAAAGTTTTGTACAATACGGATCCAAGCATTAATGATGTAGAGTACTTGGATACATAGAATCATTACACACAATTTGTGATTTTACTCTGGATATCGATCCTTAATCCGGCCACCCGTGCCCGCGTTAAGGCTTAGGGGCTACTGGGCTTCGGGCTTATCATTTACTAATATTAAAGGCGCACATCAATCCCCTGATCTGGTGTTTCCACCCGACCAGTGTCTCAGGGGCTACTGCATTGCCTATTCAATGCAGAAAATTCAAAGTGCTCAAGGTTCAGCTTGACCGAACTATGGGCAAACACGTCTTCGGAAAACAATAGGTACCATCTGGGACTTATCCGGCATCAAGCTAATATATTACAGCAACTTTTCAAAACCCTCTCTCAAGGGCCCGTCCACCGATCAGTATCTCCTCTAATGTGGATCTGGGTTTTAGGCCGACACACACCTTGAGGGCTACTGGCTATATACATCTCATCAGCAAATAAATTGCACAGCTCGGAAGCAGTCCGACATAAAGCTCAGATGCAAGTGGCTAAATCCATACAGGACATTTCCGGCATAAAGCTCGGCTGCGAGCGGTTGGTTCCATAGAGAACTTTTCAGCGTTAACATCGGATAACCTCCTTCAAACTTTTTTCGAACATGAGGTACTCTGTGCCTCCTCAGATGCAGTCCGGCGTTGGAGTTTGGCTGCAAAAAGACAGCTCGGCTACAGTCCGGCAGTGGAGCTCGGATACAGTCCGGTGTTGGAGCTCGGATACAGTCCGGCGTTGGAGCTCGGACGCAAGAGGACACCGCCGCATGGGAAGCACTTCAAACCCGAGGTGTGGCGTAAAAATAAAAAGGCATTGATAAAGGCCGAAGACTTGAAGGGGCTCCTCGGATACCCGACGTGTAAACTCTTCGGACTCACTTCAGCGATCCTCAAGATCAAAGATTGGAAGATTTGTTCAACCAGTTTTCAAGACCAATGACCGAAGATGAAGAATAGTTTGGAAAAATCAAGGTGAAAGTGCGTTATATCGACTAGAGGGGGTGAATAGGTGATTTTTATGAATTCTTCACTGAGGAATTTGTGGGTGAGGAAATTCCTTAGCGAAGAACTACTTGCAGCGGAATAAGTACTCAAAAGTATGCATAGCAGAACACAAGCATAGTCATCATGATGAAATGAAAACAAGCACAGAGTACAGAAAGCGTAATCACAGGATAACATAGGATGAAGACAAACAGACTAAAGAAATTGAACTAAGGAAATTGAGAAATTCTTCAGTCAGAGTCTTCAAACACAGATATGAACAAGCATACAACACAGTAATGAGGAAATGAAAGAGTTGAGGAAATAGAACCAGTTGGCTGGGCGAAGACAATGATTTGGTAGACCAGTTCCAACTGTTGTCTCAGTTGTACGTCTGGTTGGAGCGGCTAGGTATTTAAACCTGAGGACACCCAGTCCCGGACACACAGTCCTCACCGTATTCTCCTTGAGCTAAGGTCACACAGACCTCGCACAATCACTCGTGGTAAGTCTTCAGGTGACTTCCAAACCTTCACAAACTCGGTCCTCGGCGATCCACAATTTCCTCTTGGATGCTCTAGACCATGACGCCTAACCGTCTGGAAGAAGCATAGTCTTCAAAGGTAACAAGCGTTTGATCCAGCAGGATCAATCTCTTCAATGATGCTCAATCACTTTGGGTTGTAGGTGTTTGGGTTTGGGTTATTTCCTCACTTGATGATTTTCGCTCAAAGTCCTCGGAGGATGGGATGCTCTCAAATGACAAGTGTCAGTTTCTCTCGGAGCAGCCAACCAGCTAGTGGTTGTAGGGGGCGGCTATTTATAGCCTAGGGAGCAGCCCGACATGATAAGACATAAATGCCCTTCAATGATATGACTGTTAGGTGGATAAGATATTTTGGGACAGCTGGCGCGCAACACAGCAACCGTCGGAAATTTGAGGTTCAAATTCCTCAGGGCTATCATGTTCCTCACTGTGTAGGCAATCCGCACTAGCGAATTCCTAACTCCTCAGTCAGAACAAATTCCTCAAAGACCAGAAGAACTTCGTCTCTGTCACTGAAGAATATGACCGAACTATATGAGATTTCCAATGGCTTCACTCGAAGGGATTGGTAGGTGTAGGATTTTGAGTTGAGCATCACATGGAAATTTTTCCTTAGTATTTCCTCGACCCCCTTTAACAGTACGGTGTTTCCTATGACTCAAGAAAGAGAAAATGAAAACTATAAAAACAAAAGTCTTCACGCTTCATGTTCCTCAAATGAATACCAAGTCTTCAAGGTCACACCAATTTCTTCACTTTCAAAGTCTTCAGAAAGTCTTCAGAAATACCAAAGTCTTCAGTCGAAGAACTTCATTTTTAGGGGTCGACTTTCTCTGTAAATATCAAACTCCTCATAGACTTATAGATCTGTGTACACTCACAAACGCATTAGTCCCTTAACCTATAAGTCTTCAATACACCAAAATCACTAAGGGGCACTAGATGCACTTACAATCTCCCCCTTTTTGGTGATTGATGACAATATAGGTTAAGTTTTCAACGGGGATAAACATATGAAGTGTAAATACTGATATTGAGGAATTTGATTGCAAGATATAGAAGAACTCACCCTGAAGATGTGCATAGTGAGGAATTTGCTTTTGAAGCAATGCACACTTGAAGAGTTGAATCATGGAGATCTCCCCCTATATCTTGTAATTCATACACGCATTTGACATAATATATGAAGAATTTGAAATGCATGATGAAATATGGTGACTGATGTAATTCAGCATGCGTGCAATAATATTAACGAGGAATAAGCATGCAGAAGAAACAGCAAAAGTATCAGGTCACCATAGAGTTTAAGTTTACAACTCGATCCAGCAAAGTCTTCAGAAGAACGAGAGTTGCAACTTAGAAAAAAAACGCCCATATAAGATAGACCCGCTTGAAGACTAACTCAAATTTCTCCCCCTTTGTCATCAAATGACCAAAAGGGTTGAAAATGAGGACTAACGCCCCTGAAGAATATCAAGGTGATGAAGGAGCGTCAGCGTTGTTGGGGTCGTTTGTCGATGTAGGGCCTGCTGCAGTGTCGTCCAAATCTTCATGTTCATCAGTGTCACGTGATGAAGAATAGGAGCTGGCCACCAAGGAAGGAACCTTGACCTTCTTGTACTTCTTCGGAGGAGGTGCAGCCCAGTCAAGAAATCATGGAAGTTTATGGGAATGCCATGAATGATATTGAAAAGCAGATTCTTCATGATGCCAACGACTTCTTCTTCATTTGAGTCGTGGCCCTTGATTGGACTCAATGTCTTCGTCAGAATGCGATAGACACTCCGAGGCACATACAGAAATTCCTTCACAAGGAATTTTGTTCTTGAGGTCTGACCTGGCTTCAAAGGCTTCATCAGCACTTGCATGTAGCGATCGGTTAGCTCAGGTTCATTGTAGACGCAACAAGCACCTTCAGGGGGTGGACTGAGAGGTAAGGCACGAAGCAATTCAGTAGCTGGTGCCTTGTAGTGAGTGTTTTCAGACATCCAGTCCAACACCCATGAATTCACATCTTCAGAATTTCCAGTGATGTGTAGTGTTGCATAAAATTGAAGAATAAGTTCTTCATTCCAATCACAGATGTCAGTGCAGAAGTTTAGCAATCCAGCATCATGAAGAACACTGAGGACTGGCTCGAAGCACGGCAGAGATTCCATGTCCACGTGAGGAATGTGCTCATGATCGAAGACTTTGTCTTTGTAGAACAACACTAAGGAATAGAAATTTGCCTGGCTGGCAGTCCAGAAACGCCTCTTCCTTATGCGAGCAGAATCATAAGGGTTGTAATCAGTGAAGAATACATGCTCGCTAAAGAAGGCATCAGTCTTGAATTTCTGCTTCCTGGAGAATGGATCCTTAGGCTTGGGCAGAGGAGTGTCAGTGAGTTGCATCACAACCTCAGGAATCGCAATCTCAGGTTCTTCAGGCTAAGGAATTTCTGGTTCCTCTTCAGTGGCAGCCTGGTTCTTCATTTCTTCATTTTCAGTTTCTTCAGCACGAGCGGCTGGAATGTCTTCATGAGCTTCATCAGATCCCAATTGAACTGTAGTGACTGGGGACTGAGGAATTTGCTGTAGTGGAGTGAAGAGTGGAGAATTGGGGTGCTGACTTTCCCAAAAGTCATCATTCATTACAGGTGTGGTACAGCCAATGTCCACATCGTCATCTTCAATTTCTTCAACGCCGGCCTCTTCAGCAGTGAACTGAGGCACAGGCGAGGAAACCACCGGGGTTGAAGGGATTTCATCCACTTCAATTTCTTCATCCATCTGCTCTGACGTAGCAGCAGAAGGAGTTTCTTCATCAGATCCGCTAGGGATCACATATTCTTCATCAGAAGGAACAAGGTCCTTTGATGGCATGGTTGAGACTGGAACAGCATCAATTGGGTTTGCAAAAGAGCTGGTCACAGGCTTCATTTTCTTCGGTGCTGAAGAATCTGAAGGAGTTGATGCTTTCCTTTTCTTCATAGCTGCACACTCTGCAGCCTTGGTCTTCTTCGCATCTCATGCAGACGGAAGGATTGGAGTTCGAGTAGGCGCAGGAGGAGCAGAGGAATTCGGTGCAGTTTCTTCAGGCACAACTGATGTAGTTGCCATGACCTCTTCATTTTCTTCAGGCGCACCACTAGTGGGTGCCCTGGGAATTTCTTCAGTGGCTGGAATGCAGTCATCAGCCTTGGAACTCACATTGTCTTCAGCAGCCTGATATTCATCAGCGGTGCTGGCATGTTCTTCATTTTGCTGAGCAGATGCTTTAGCCGGAGTGACTTCAATATGCACAGGGGCAGCGGCGCTTGAAGTGAGTGTCTTCGTCAAATTGACGAACCTGGCCTTGACTCCTTTCCAATCAGCATAGTAAGTGTTGAAATCATCGCTGAGGACTTTGATTTCAGACTGGAGCTTTACAAGTTCATCAGTTGTCATAGAGACAACGTTGTTCTTCAGGAACTTCTCCTTCCTGTACTGTGCTTTCTTGAGTTGCCTGGCCTTCTCATATTTCCATTTTTCTTCACTGATGAAATGGGTCAGCATGTGACTTTGGCCAGGTGTCAACTTGAAATCTGGCATAGGAGTGTTTGGTTCCTTGTGCCAGAGATCAATATAGTCGAGGATCAGTTTTGGATCCAAAAGCAGTGGCACTTCTGTGCCCTTGGCTCTAGCAGCCCTGACTTGCCTGTCTCTGATGATCTCAGCAAGTTCTTCATCATCAGCTTCGTCTTCTTGAGACGGTACTTGGAAGGCGATCTGCTTCTTCTGAGGACTTGGGCGAGAGCCTCATCCAGCAGTGGTCTTAGTCTTTAGCAGAGAGGGTCCTGTTGAAGAATTTGGTGCAGCTAAGGAACTAGCTGAAGCTCCTGAGGCAATGGAGATGCCTGTGGTCCTTTGGCACGTGGCAAGATGCACAGGTGCTGAGGATTTTGTCGGAGCAGCTGAGGACTTTGGAGGAGCAGGAGCGGCTTGAGGAATTGGCCGTGAGGGCTTGGCTGAGGAAATTGGCCGTGAGGGCATTGAAGACGAGGCACTTGGCTTGTGTGCAGGCTTCTTTGCCATGGATTTCTTCGGCCTTACCGAGGCCTCAGCAGCAGTAGCAGTGGAATCTTCGTTGAATTTCCTCACTGCATCTTTAGCCTGTTTGGCCAACTTGGCCTGGCGCTTGGCCCATTCTTCAGGAAATTCCTCACCGCGCTTGATGCTAGTGGGATCTGCCTCTTGGCCAGGTGCCAATGGAGGTCTTGAGCATGGAGGAGTAACAGCGAATTTCTTCATGTATTTTGGAGTCACATACATGTACTCCCTCCACTCTTTTGCTCATATCCTTTCTATCCTCTGAATGCGCACCTTGCGCTGGTTTTTATCTTCCTCACGAGGTGTGCAGTACCCAGCATAAATGTCCTCAGGGATTTCAAAAGCAGTATTGACCTCAGGCCTCTTTCCTCCTTTCTGTGGCCTCTTTTCACTAGCCATTTTCTTTAGTTGAGGAATTTGAACAATTGAACTCTCTGAAGAAGTATGCAACTTTTCTTCGAGGAACGCTGCAAATGAGTTAAGTTGATGAGAACCTAGTGATTCAGTAGCGGACATGAGTACCTGTGAACAGAGTATAGTTGCGAGGAATTTGGAGAGGTCATATGCGTTCTCAGAAGGTTTTTCAAAAAGAACAAGTTTGAGGAATTTGACCAGATGAGTCTTGAAGAATTTCACTAAGCGTTCTTTGTCTTAGGTTCCAGAGTTGTATAGATCGAAGATCCACGCAATTGAGGAATCTTGAAGAAAAATGATGCTTAGAGAAACGAATCAAGAACAGATGACATGTGAGGTGTTTTAGCGTGTGAGGATTTGAAGAAAAACACCTTTGAAGATTTTGTAGTAAATATTTGAATCAAAGTGGGCGGTAAAAGTAACTTTTAATTACCCTGAACGAAGAACACGACGAACTGAGATGTGGAGAAGTGAAGCTCGTCTGTGCAGATCTTCCACGCCCTAACTTGGCGGAGGAAGACGGCTACGGCGGCGGCGGAGTGAAGATTTCCGCGGCCGGCGTGAGTACGGCGGCGACGAGGTCGAGGCAGTGAAGCTCTTCCTCACCGGCGACGATGATGTAGCGGCGGCGCTAGGGTTTGAGAAGCTCGAGCGGGAGAGAGGTCGAGCGGAGTAAAAGAAGTGAGGAAGGGGAGAGGAGGTATTTATAGCCACGGTGAAAAAACGGTTCGCCCGAAGAAATTGGACGAACGTGCCCCTGACCCTTCTCATCCGCATGACATGTGTCACGCACGTACTGAGAAGTGGAGATCATGTTAGATCGTGCGTGAATAGATGAGTATATCGTGGGAAGCGGAACGGTTTGAGCGGCAAGGCCGAAAATTTGGATAAGATAAGTTAAAAGTTCCGTTCGCAAATTCTTCAGCTGACAAGGACACAGTGAAGATTTTGAACGAGTTTTAAATAGAACGGACATGAAGAATTTGTGAATAGATTGGGTTGAGTATAGCATAGAGGGGGAAGGGTCCGATCACATTCACTTAGCAGAAAAACCAACTTGAAGAATTAGCCATAAGTGAATGTTGTAGAGGACATAAACTCATATATATATATATATATATATATATATATATATATATATATATATATATATATATATATATATAGCCAATGAAGAAAAACGACGGAAACTGTGAAGATTTTGAAAAGTTGAAGAATATGAAAAACTGAGGAATTTCAAAACTGAGGAAAAACTCAAATTGAAGATTTTCAACTTTTGTGGTGGCGTGACCCACCGTATAAGAATGATGATTTCAGACACCGCGTACAATTGTCGTAGGGTTCTGAGAATCAAATCCTTCATTAATTTCTTCACACTTAGAGTGTTATTCTTCATTGATTGAAGAAAAACGTTTCTTCATGTGTTGCACATCTAAGTCATCAATTTTGCATAAGTGTTAGGATGAGTGTCCTTTTCAAAGAACATTCGAAGATTCTAAGATATTTAGCTCACACCGCAACTTGCTAAATCTCTTCTCATCCAAGGGCTTTGTGAAGATATCGGCTAGCTGTTCTTCAGTCTTCACATGCTCAATAGAAATGTCGCCCTTCAACACATGATCGCGAAGAAAATGATGACGAATCTGAATGTGCTTTGTCTTCGAGTGCTGAACTGGGTTGTGAGCAATCTTGATGGCACTCTCATTGTCACAGAAGAGAGGCACATTCTTCACGTTGACGCCGTAGTCCTTGAGAGTTTGCTTCATCCATAGCAATTGAGCACAGCAAGAACTAGCAGCAATGTACTCAGCTTTAGCAGTAGACAGTGATACGCAGTTCTGTTTCTTCGAGGACCAATAGACCAAAGATCGTCCGAGGAAATGACATGTACCAGATGTTGACTTGCGGTCCACATGATCACCAGCATAGTCAGAGTCAGAATATCCAACGAGATCAAAAGCCGAGCCCTTGGGATACCATAATCCTAGTGTTGGTGTGTGAGCTAGATATCGAAGAATATGCTTCACAGCCTTATGGTGTGATTCCTTCGGTGTAGCTTGAAATCGGGCACACATGCAAACACTAAGCATTATATCTGGCCTAGATGCACATAAATACAATAAAGAACCAATCATGGAGCGGTATACCTTTTGATCGAAGTCAATACCATTTTCATCAGTGCACAGATGGCCATTTGTGGGCATAGGAATTTTGACGCCTTTGCAATCTTGCATGCCGAATTTCCTCAGTACATCCTTGAGGTATTTCTTCTGAGATATGAATATTCCATTGCGCTGTTGACGAATTTGAAGACCTAAGAAGAATTTCAACTCTCCCATCATAGACATTTGATATTCTTCACTCATCATATAGGCAAATTCATCACTATAACGTTGGTCAGTACAGCCAAAGATGTTATCATCAACATATATTTGGCATACAAACAATTCATCATCATAGGATTTAGTGAAAAGAGTAGGGTCTAGTGAACCGGGTTTGAAGCCTTTCTTCATGAGGAATTCCTTCAAAGTACCATACCACGCCCGAGGGGCCTGCTTGAGGCCATAGAGGGCCTTATTTAGTCTGAAGACTTTGTCAGGATGCTTAGGATCTTCAAAACCTGGGGGTTGAGCAACATATACTTCTTCCTCAAGCTTACCATTGAGGAATGCACTTTTCACATCCATTTGATATAAAGTGATATCATGATGGTTAGCATAAGCAAGTAATATGTGAATAGCTTCAAGTCTAGCAACAGGTGCAAAAGTTTCATCAAAATCAATTCCTTCAACCTATGTGTAGCCTTCAGCTACTAGCTGTGCCTTATTCCTCACCACAAGGCCATTTTCATCTTGCTTGTTGTGGTAGATCCACTTTGTGCCAATGATATTGTGTTTGCGAGGATCTGGACGATTGACCAGTTCCCAAACATTGTTGAGCTCGAACTGATGTAATTCTTCTTGCATGGCCTGAATCCACTCAGGCTCCAGAAATGCTTCATCTACCTTAGTGGGCTCTGAGATAGAGACAAAAGCATAGTGCCCACAAAAGTTAGATAAATGTGAAGCTTTTGAGCGTGTGAGAGGACCTGGTGCTTCAATGTCATCGATGATCTTCTCAACTTGCACTTCTTTTGCAACGCGAGGATGTGTAGGTTGTCGTTGAGGAATTTGATCAGCATTTTCTTCAGCACCATTTTCTTCATCAATTTCCTCAGGTGCATTAGCTCAACGTTCTTCACATTCTGGAATGAATTTTTCAGCAGATTCTTCGGTAGGAATGACATCCTTAGTTGCCTTGAACTTGATAGTTTCCTCAGGTGCTGGTTCATCTATCACAGAGGGTAGGTGCTCTCTTTGCGAGCCATTAGTTTCTTCGAACCGCACATCTACAGTTTCAACAACCTTGTGAAGAACGGTGTTGAAGACTCTGTAGGTGTGCGAGTCCTTTTCGTAACCAAGCATAAAACCTTCATGTGCTTTCGGTGCAAATTTAGCATTGTGATGAGGATCTCTAATCCAACATTTAGCACCGAAGACTTTGAAATAACTCACATTGGGTTTCTTGTCAGTGAGGAGTTCATAGGCGGTCTTCTTGAAGAATTTGTGAAGATATACCCTGTTGATGATGTGGCACGCAGTATAAATTGCCTCAATCCAGAAGTGACGAGGCGTCTTGTACTCATCAAGCATAGTGCGAGCCATCTCAACAAGAGTTCTGTTCTTGTGCTCCACGACGCCATTTTGCTGAGGAGTGTAAGGAGCAGATAACTCATGAGTAATACCAAGTTCATCAAGATAGTCATCAAGACCAGAATTCTTGAACTCAGTTCCATTGTCACTTCTGATGTGCTTGATCTTCACACCAAAGTTGGTTGAAGCCCTCGAGGAAAATCATTTGAAGACTTCCTGCACTTCATGTTTGTAAGTAACAATGTGTACCCATGTGTAGCGAGAGTAATCATCAACAATAACAAGCCCATAGAGAGATGTGTCATTTGTGACAGCTGAGTAATGGTTAGGACCAAAGAGGTCCATGTGAAGCAATTCGAATGGTCGAGTAGTGGTCATGATAGTCTTCGCTGGATGCTTAGCCTTGGTCATTTTTCCAGCTTCACAAGCTCCACACAAGTGATCCTCGAGGAATTTGACATTCTCAATGCCAATGACATGCTTCTTCTTCGCAAGCGTGTGCAAATTCCTCATGCCTGCATGACCAAGTCGTCGATACCATAGCTACCCTTCTGAAGCTTTTGCAAGTAGGCACACGGCTGGTTGCGGTCCTGTAGAGAAATCAACAATATACAAGTCTCCTCTCCTAAAGCCTTCGAAGACTAGACTCAATACCTGACTTTTGCCTTTGTCAGCGAAGATGATATGCTTCAGATGCGATGGTGATAAGGGAGCATCAATCAATAGATTCTTGTCACCAGTCATGTGATTTGTACATCCACTATCGAGGACCCACTCAGTGGCTTTGGGTTGATCATCCTGCAGATGAATTAGTGCAGCTTACGAACTTCATATACTTCATCAGTGAAGAATATGACATCAATTCATTAGATCAATTTCATCAATCAATGGAACAGATAAAGTAGTATGAGGACGTGAGAAATGAAAGTTCATTTCTTCATGATTAGCATGCGTCCTTTCAGGCACACTTCAGGTCTCCAGCAAATTCTTCAGACGTTCAAGTACGTCTGGAGACCTGACCCTGCAGAAGAGATTAGTTCTGTTTCTTCACCACCCACATCTGAAGGGGTGGCAAAGAGTTCATCACTCTGCGAGCTCCATATGAGAAAGGTGGCATAGAAGTCAATCCATTTCGGTTCACATAAGAGAAGTTAGGGTAAGCATATGAATAAGCAGAGAAATTCTTCGAGGACTTATGAACATAATGATTAGAAGAATAATGCTCATATTCATAGCCCCCTCTTCCCTGCGAAACAGCGTTGTTAGCATGATGATGTTCATATGAGGACTTTGATCCTCTTGAGGAATATGATCCATGTGAGGAATTTGGTCCGTATGAGGATTTGGGTCCATATGAAGAATTTGGTCCATATGAAGAATTTGATCTGGGGTTCCTATTCTTCACAGGTGGTGTCATGAGGACATTCACCTGAATACTTTCAAGACATCTTTTGGGAACCCAGATTTTCTTCATAGGAGGACCGTTCCTGCAGTTAGTGCCAACATATCTAGCAAATACTTCACCATTCTGATTTTTGAACAGTTTATAGTTGGAGTCAATTGACTCATCAGAAGAATGAGAAGATTCACATGTAAAGCCAGATAAATTAGATGGATCAACTGGAGGTCCATTTGCAGCAACCCATGTGGTTTTGGGGTACTGCTCAGGCTTCCAATATGTACCATCAGCATTGAGTTTCCTCTCAAAGGCAATACCCTCTTTCCTAGGGTTTTTGTTGAGGATCTGCTTTTTAAGCACATCACAAAGAGTCTGATGCCCTTTGAGGCTTTTGTACATGCCTGTCATGTACAATTCCTTCAGCCCTGCATCGTTAGTGATACTAGCAATGTCCTCAGATGAGGAATTAATGATAGCAGAGACAGTTGAGGAATTTGTAGCATTTGAAGCATTTGAACATTCAGGTGAAGAATTAGCAGATTCACGTTCAATGCATTTCAAACATGGAGGAACAAATTCTTCCTGAGCAGCGCTGATTTGTTGAGCAAGTAATGAATCGCGCTCCTTCTGAAGATCTTCATAACTCACTCTTAGCTTATCAAGATCTTGCTTTCTTTGAAGAAATTCATAAGAAAGCTTCTCATGATCAGACGAGTGTTATGATGACCTTGAAGGGTGTCATACTTAGTATGAAGTCTCTGAAGACTTTCAGCCAAAGCTTTTGACTGATCCATTTCTTCACCCAACATATCATCGCTCTTACTAAGCATGTTTTGAACCTTTTCCAAAGCTCTTTGTTGCTTAGCAGCAAGGGAAACAAGTTTGACATAACTTGGTCCTAATTCATCATCAGATTCATCATCACTAGATTCAGACAGATAGCCTTCAGTTACCTTTTCACCATCTGCCATAAGGCATGGTGAGGAGGATGATGATTCTGGTTCAAATGTCATTGATTTGGGAGATTCCTTGAAGTCCTCAAACCAAGGATCATGACGGGTTCGATGACCTTCATAGACATCAGAGAGACGATCCTAGATAAGCTTCGCATGATCGAGATGCATGACGTTCCTGAACTGATTTTGAGACAGACAGGAGCAGATGACGCCCTTCGACGTGAGGTTGAGAAGAGTGTACTTGCGAATGTCATCAACTTCTGCCGTCTTGCACAGATCGGTAAGTCCAATCTCAGTGACGGTCCACAGCTCACTGTTCATCGCCATGAGGCGCTTTTTCATCATGGCCTTCCAGTTGGGATAATCATGACCGTCAAAGATGGGACATGTCACTTTCTTCATACCTGCGGTCGACATAACTAAAACTCCAAGCGGTTAAACCAAAATCACACAGAACAAGGGAGTACCTTACTCTGATACCAATTGAAAGTGCGTTATATCGACTAGAGGGGGTGAATAGGTGATTTTTATGAATTCTTCACTCAGAAAATTTGTGGGTGAGGAAATTCCTTAGCGAAGAACTACTTGCAGCGGAATAAGTACTCAAAAGTATGCATAGCAGAACACAAGCATAGTCATCATGATGAAATGAAAACAAGCACAGAGTACAGAAAGCGTAATCACAGGATAACACAGGATGAAGACAAATAGACTGAAGAAATTGAACTGAGGAAATTGAGAAAGTCTTCAATCAAAGTCTCCAAATACAGATATGAACAAGCATACAACACAGTAATGAGGAAATGAAAGAGTTGAGGAAATAGAACCAGTTGGCTTGGTGAAGATAATGATTTGGTAGACCAGTTCCAACTGCTGTCTCAGTTGTACGTCTGGTTGGAGCGGCTAGGTATTTAAACCTGAGGACACCCAGTCCCGGACACACAGTCCTCACTGTATTCTCCTTGAGCTAAGGTCACACAGACCTCGCCCATTCAATCGTGGTAAGTCTTCAGGTGACTTCCAAACCTTCACAAACTCGGTCACTCGGCGATCCACAATTTCCTCTTGGATGCTCTAGACCATGACGCCTAACCGTCTGGAAGAAGCACAGTCTTCAAAGGTAACAAGCGTCGGATCCATGCAGGATCAATCTCTTCAGTGATGCTCAATCACTTTGGGTTTGTAGGTGTTTGGGTTTGGGGTTTTTCCTCACTTGATGATTTTCGCTCAAAGTCCTCGGAGGATGGGATGCTCTCAAATGACAAGTGTCAGTTTCTCTCGGAGCAACCAACCAGCTAGTGGTTGTAGGGGCGGCTATTTATAGCCTAGGGAGCAGCCCGACATGATAAGACATAAATGCCCTTCAATGATATGACCGTTAGGTGGATAAGATATTTCAGCATAGCAACCGTCGGAAATTTGAGGTTCAAATTCCTCAGGGCTATCATGTTCCTCACTGTGTAGGCAATCCGCACTGGCGAATTCCTAACTCCTTAGTCAGAACAAATTCCTCAGAGACCAGAAGAACTTCGTCTCTGTCACTAAAGAATATGACTGAACTGTATGAGATTTCCAATGGCTTCACTCGAAGGGATTGGTAGGTGTAGGATTTTGAGTTGAGCATCACATGGAAATTTTTCCTTAGTATTTCCTCAACCCCCTTTAACTGTACGGTGTTTCCTATGACTCAAGAAAGAGAAAATGAAAACTATAAAAACAAAAGTCTTCACGCTTCATGTTCCTCAAATGAATACCAAGTCTTCAAGGTCACACCAATTTCTTCACTTTCAAAGTCTTCAGAAAGTCTTCAGAAATACCAAAGTCTTCAGTCGAAGAACTTCATTTTTAGGGGTCGACTTTCTCTGTAAATATCAAACTCCTCATAGACTTATAGATCTGTGTACACTCACAAACGCATTAGTCCCTTAACCTATAAGTCTTCAATACACCAAAATCACTAAGGGGCACTAGATGCACTTACACGAGGAGCGTCCCCAACTTGAAGACTGGTTCGGGGGGCTACTGACGGTGTCCTGGACTAGGGGTACTCCCCACATCGTCTCCTGGCTAGGTGGGTTGGGCCGAGGACCCCCGTGGCGGTTCACTAATGGGCCACTTTAGGCAGCCCATGCCGCATACAAGGAAGACTCCACAAGACTTGGCGCTCAAGCCAAGGACTCTCCTAAAACCCTAGGCCTCCGGTGTGTTATATAAACCGAGGACAGGCTAGACAATAGACAGTCTAATATTCATTAGAACAATCTCGTGGTAGACACATGTACTCTTTACTATCCCCCATATGAATACAATCAAAAGCAGGACATAGGGTTTTACCTCCATTAAGAGGGCCCGAACCTGGTAAAACATGTGTCCGTGTTACCATCGCTCCAAGACGCCTAGCTTAGGACCCCTACTACGAGATACGCTAGATATAGAACCGACACTTGCTCTTTGGCAAATGCCACTAGTTATGTTTTGGAAACTACATTGATCAGTGGTTGTTTCCGTGAGCAAGTGACACTTGCTCTTCGGCAAGTGCCACTGATCAGTGTCTGAACCCAACCAGGCTGTTACTAACCCATGTCATCTTGCCTGACAAGGTGATGAAGATGGAATTGGACAGGGCCGGTCAAGGAGCTCACGTCGTGGTCGGCGCCGAAGGCGCCGTGGACTTCATCCTCACGAACCGCTGGCTCAAGAGGGTGGACCTGCCTGGAAGGGCCACCTTCATGAGCTATCCGTGTTCAAGGGGACGATCTCCGAGGACCGGCCATGAGGAGGGGTCCCGAGAGCCGCTGTGTTTCTACTGCCAGATCAACAAGGACAAGGAGGATCCCGTCATGCTCGTCATCCCGCCCAAGTTCAGGGAGGTGATGAAGCAGTGGCTGGTGATCAAGCCCCCGTGCGTCATTAGGCTGTGGGCCAACAAGTAGTGTGAGTTATGGATCAGGACCAGAACTTCCAGGGGGAGATGGTGCTTGGCCGGGGCTGGCAGTACTTCTGCCACCGCCACAGGATCGTCCCCGGCGACCTCGTCGTCGAGCGGATCTCCGACCTGGGCCTGAAGGTGCAGATCTACAACCACGATAGCTCGATCATGTGCAGGGTGCACTGCACCAAGCACAGCTGCATCGGCGACTTATCCCCGGCTCTCTAGATCGTCAGTTACCCTGTCTTATTATGGAACTATTAGTAGTGTTAGTAGTTTGTGTTGACGACTGCTGGTGATGGTGATCATTTGAACTTGTGTTGCGAACATGTTAATAATTTGGCCAGGATCGGCACCCTGGTGTGGAGCAGGGGGCACGGGATGCCCCTGCTATCTTTAACGATGGCCCTAGTATATTAGTTAGACTCTTAATCTGTTGCTATCTTCCTGTGCATTGCTTGTTTGCATTGTTTTCCTACTATCAGTTGTGCCTGCTGGTGCGCTGCTAATGTGGTGGTAAGGCCACCACATTTGAATGGGGTGAGTAGAACAGAAACGTGTATGCAGCCAAACAGTTGTGGTTTGCATCTGCTCAGCTCTTAAGCACATATGCAGGCAACCAAACACCCAACCCTAAAGTGCTCACTGATGCAATGCAGGCAACCAAACAACATGCAGATGTTGGTTTGTTGCCTATTTTTGCTCAACCAGGCTGGGTTGAGATGGGGATGAAATGCAGGTACTGTTGCGGAAGACAACCAAACACGCCTTATAGATGGAGATTGTGTGTTCAGGTTGCTCACCTCCAACGGGAAAGTAGTGTGAGATGAGATGGGTGGTGCATGTGGTTCCTAGCTAGCGCGTCAAGGATCATCGCCACCTTCAATTTGGACTCGTATGTACCAGATCAGGATTGTGCCTTGGCGCGAGGGTGCCGATCCCAACGGTTTGGTCAAGCATGTAATGCTCAAGTTAGTAAGAATCCTCATTTAGCATATGTATTCAAACAATAAAACAAAGTAAAAGAGGAAACATTAACTTGTAATAGAGGCAAGACAACAAAAGGTAACCACTTCACATTAAATTCAATACTAAGAGCGCAAACATGAGAGGAAGTACTAATCTTAAACAAAGTTTGCAACATATCCATATATAAGAAAGGCAACTACCCAAAAGCAAATTCACTACAAAGGAAACATCTCAAAAAGCACTAGGTAGTAAACACCTACTAATATTTACAAAAGATTACAGTAGCGAACAGTTCCACGCCGAATGGCAGTGCATCAAATATTTGATCCTATGAGTCCAGCCAAAGTAAATATTGCCTGGTATGATTAAGATGTATCAAGTTTTGCATAAATAAATAGACAAAAAAGTGACACAGTTGAATGGATCAGGATTACAACAAGTTGTTCATATAGAAAGCAACACATCCCACAAGTCTAAAGACCATTGGTAATAACTAGCACAAGTCGTTTACAAAGAAAGGGACCGAATACCAAGTAAGGGCATTACATGGCAGCTGGACAATATAGTACAGAAAGCAAGGCCTACAAAAGACTATACAAAAGGCAAGTGACAAAATCAGATAGCAGCCTTATAAGTACACAAAATGAGTCAGTGGTGTAGCTCATCAGGGCAAGTGATACCGTTGGAAGCATAGTTCCAATCGCCGGTCAGTAGTGTTTTGCTGATGGAAATAAAACTGTAAGGAAACAATAAACATTTTTTTACCGACATGGCTAACAGAAATACTCAAATGCATGCATCTTTCTCCGATAGAAAAGCACAGTGACAGTATTTGTGTTCTGTGAATACATCCTTCTTCGGTAAATAGTAGAAGCATGAGCATGTAATGACAACTAGTAGAAGATGGAAAAGATAAGTACCTACACGGACCTACAGCCAAAGCAGTAGCAAAGACCCAACCTAGAGGAGCAGCAACTATAGATATTGTCTATTCCAAGAAGAAGAGCACCACCGGCCATCAATCCAATGCCTACAAATCCCCCCAAAAAGATACGAATGTCACTCTCTTTAATAGAGTTAGCATAAAAACAAAAAGAAGAAGCTCACCAGGAAACATCACCAAAAGGAGAAGCTCGGATGGGCCTTGGAACTGCCCGACGTTGCCATCGAAGTCCTCTACACCAGGAGCAGTCCAAGTAGCATTTTCGCCCGACAAGCACGGTCATAATTGCCAAGCAAAAAACAGAGTGTTAGCTAAGATAACACATGCACACACACACACAATAGTTATAACAACAAAGAAAATACATGCCAAATAAAAAATAGGGTGTCATCAAGTACGCCTAATTGTTCAAGGATATATTATGGGCTGGGCTCAACCAAACTTGTTTTTGATAACTTTTTAAAGAATGTGCAACTGCTTCAGCATGTAATGTGAAACGCATTCTCACAACCAAAGCCGAAAATTTGGTCAAAAGCACACAAGTGGGTAAATATAACAAAACAAATATTTGTAACAATAGATATGAGATATTATTGAGAATACCTAATCAGTAAAGCACTTCTACCCAACCATAAACATAGAGGAGGTAATATGATCTGAAATCTCCGATGGAATAAAAAATTAGAGCAGGTTTGACATATCATTTTGAAGTTACAAATAGAAAATAAACTACAGACAAGAAAGAAAACATTAAGTAGCTAGAGAGTATACACTACTTTCTAATAGGAAAGAAGGTAATTTAACCGGCAAGGTACTGCCAGTGACTCCAACATGAAAGAACGAAGAAACCTTTTGTAATCAACATCTGCCATGCTCATGTTTCTTTTGTAATCAGTAGAGTAGTTGCAACCATGCGCATATCACTGAGAAAAAAAAGAGAAGGTCATGACTCACTTAACGGTTGTCGGCGGCAAGGGCCACGATGGCATTGGCGTGCGGAGGTGGTGTCCGGTCGCCAACAACCATGGAGGGCCCCACCAGCATTGTGGCCGGCGGTGTTTCCCTTTTGGGCCGACTCAATGGCATGCTCCTCTCTGCAGAGCAGCGACACAGAAGTGCCCCTGGCACAGGCTTGCCCTATCCAGAGTGCTTTTGACCATGATAGGAAGTGCGGCTTGCCGCATCCCACCCACCCCAGCCATAGCTAAGCCTGGTAAGGTATCATTTATATTCCATAAGTTAACAAAAACAAAAATGTCCAGAGTACCAGAGTCTATTACATGCCAGTAGAGCGTTTCCATAGGAAATGCGACATGATATACCAAAAGGATAAAGGTTCAATACATTACACCAAAAAAGTTACAACTAATCATTCATCTACTATCCAAATGATGAGTCACATGAATAAGAACTATATGAACAATACATCAGAGCTTATATGTCCACACTAAGTCACTTTGGTTATACATGAAGCGAGTTCACATCACCGATAGAACACATTCATCCAAATACTGAATAATGTAATCTATTTATACATAGCATATTGGGCAAAAGAGTACACAGTGCATCTTAGATGGAGAACTACATAAGTCACCCTTAAATGATGTACACGGCAAACTAAACTACTTAGCTACATGAAGCGAGTTTACATCACCGACAGAACTCATTCGTCCAAATAACGACTGCAAGCTATTTTTACATAGCATATTGGGCAAAAGAGTGCACATCGCATCTTGGACAGAGAACTATAAGTCATCCTTATATCTTGTACTGGGAAAAATAAATTAGTTAGTGCAGCTTGGATAGATATTTGTATAGCCAGCGCAATCTACCCTCTCCCTCAACTTGATCAGATGCTTAAAAAGGACCCGAGTTACATTAGTGGTTGTAAAAGTTGGTAAGTACATTACATACAATACGATCTGCCATAATTTTTCCATTAGTTGGACATCCCTGTCTACCTTAACTGCAGGCAAACCGAGGGAAAAGAAAACGGAGTCAAGGAAATTAGTTCTGGCTTGAGATCAAATCAAAGAACATATATCTACTAACTAAGCATTAAGTAGGAAAGACATTCTATTTCTTAGGATAACATGGTATTTCAAGCTATTTTGTAGGCATATAAAATAAATAACTTTCCATCTCCTAATCTTGTCTTGTAGAAGAGCATAGAAAACAGAAAGTGCTTAAATATATTGAAGCATTAATAAGAAAACTATGAGCGACTAAACTAAAGGTTATGACAACTTAGTTCACTCTAACAAAATATTCAAGTCTTAAAAACCAATAGCATATGTCATTTTCATGTGTCCCTTGAGATATCCATTCTACTGAAATATGTTGTTCAGTCTAGAAAAAGGACTAATCAACCATATTGCTTGTATTCAATAGTAGGCCTACACAATTATGCTTGTTTTCTGGTTGGACAGAAATTTCCTAGGTTACTCTCGACCATAATGTAGATACAGAAAAATACCAAAGGCACACATATTTTCTCTGTCTCAATGAATCACCCGAAGAAACATAATGAAAAATATTTTGCCAATATTCCGAGATAAGTTTGATAATTTAAAAAATGCTGACAATACAACGACACAAAGCTTATGATACCCAATTATAGAGCATCAATTAGTGAACTATAGGTTTCTCCACACCATATAATTACTACCAAGATTATTGTTTAGCAATTTAGATATTATAAAGCATCCTAAAACCAACCTTTCAGATTGGAAATTCACGTGGTTACTTTTTCTTTCCAGCACCTAAAATAGTGCCGATGGCATCTCCTGGTATCATGTCATTGCATATATCAAATGACATGATATGTGAAGCAAGACATGGGAATAAAAGAAAGAAACAAAACAGAGGCACACATGATCCATACTTTACCATACGAACCTAAGGCAGCAAGAGAGGCCCCGAACTAAAAAAAGTTAACAACAAAACTAGAACAAAAAATCTGAATGGTGCATACAGAGGACCACCAAACAGTAAACTAACAAGCACCTTTCAGCCATGTAATGCAAGTATTAATTATGCATTTCAGAAATAATTGAGCTACCTCCTCCACGGTGCTACGGGGATTGTTTGTATAAATGAAGAGTGGAGATGTTAAAGAGATAAAAGTCACAAAGAAGTGAGTACATCTTTTGGAACTAACAATGCGAACACAACCAAGATACAAAGTCAATGTAAAATAGAGGCCACTTTCCCGAAAATCCAAATCGGTGCCCAGGCTCATCTGCTCCCGGTCAGAAAAAAATACTAGAAAAAATTAAAAAAATTCCAATTTTTTGTGTGTGGTAGATAATTTGATATGTGAGGTCCGCTCCGAATTTCAACTCATTTGGATATCTAAGCAACTCTCGGCAAAAAAGACAAATTGGGTCAAAACAGTGCGTGAACAGTAAACTTTTTTACAGACCCCGATTTTGTCTTTTTTGCAGAGGGCTGCTCAAATGTCCAAATGGGTTGAAATTTGCAGCGAACCTTACGATCAAATTATCTATCACCCAAAAAATTATTATTTTTTGAATTTTTCTAGTATTTGTTTTGATTTGTTTCGTCAGCGCGGGTGCGGCTGAGCCCAGGAGCAGAAACGCCGCACTCCCACTTTCCCAGGTTTCACCGCTAATTCACCTAGAGCACACATGGACACACACTGCATCCAACTTGTCTATTTATTAAAAAAGAAAGCAGAAGGGTCATCTGTAAGGAGAAAACACCGTATCGCCAAAAAGCAAATGCTTAAGCTTGAAAAGGCATGCTTCCATCCACTATTTACAATTGATCCTACCAAGGAGAAACATTTAAACAAAGTACATCAAGCACAGACAAAAATATAGGAGCCGCTAATAAAAAAATTGAATGCTAAAAAGCTCCATTAAAGAAGTGAAAATCTAGTTTGATACATTATATCTTAGTACAAGTGTAGATAATTTGATATCTGATCTAAATGACGCTTTAGTTAACTAAGCTCGAAGGACCAGGACTCTAGATAGACGATTCTAAAACAATATCAAGATGCATTAGAAATAACTCGCATAATATATATCATACAGAAAAATATACACCTACAATAAAACCTTTTAAATTGGCTAACGATACAATAAAACAAAGTAATCAATATTTGTCAGAAATATTAATCAACAAAAAGTGTGACTCTAGATTTTGATGTGTCAGGCAAAAGAGAAAACAAGAAACTGCTAGCTTAATATTGGTAGGGAAGTAACATCAATGCCGTAATCCTCCTAGATTAATAGAAAAATCAATAAGAATCTACCATCTCCAAAGCTAGAACCCAAATACTTGAACCTTCATAATATAATACAGTAATAAAAACAGAAGTTTCAGAGTATCAGCTCCATATACAAAATAATTTCATTGCTAGAATAAAAATAAGCTGTGTAGGTTCATCCTTATTTAACTCATGTTTATGTAGGTAACTATTTTAAACTCTATAGTTGGAAGTTTGTCCAAATTGCATGATGCAAAAAAATGTGGTGGTGACAGAAAAAATCAGGGAAAGCTTCAAAACAAATTAAAGAAAACAAAAGGAAATGTCCGCACAATGGCTCGGATTAACCCAGCAACTTAATCACATCAGTCAAAAAGTTGTATATGGATACAGACAGCAACATGGGACATGCTACCTTAGTCACTCTTTACATGAACAATCCAACATTATCTCCAAAAAAACTCACAAAAATATAAATCATATAGCATTATTATTTGTAGCATGTAAGAACAAATAGCTGCAACTGGTAACTTGCAAAAATAGAAGTAATACTATCACAACGAATTAAAACAAGGCATTCAACCGATAACTTGGTGGGAGCGAGCCTTTCTAGTATAACAAAGTGAACTTACTCTTAACCAAATTAAATCAAGGACTAACAACAAACAATAAAAGATCGAGAACAACTTATATGCAATAAAGGTATGAGAGAGAAGAAATCTTTACATAAGGCGGCTATAAACACTGGACCATAAATAAGCAACACTTTTAAATAAAAATAAAAAGGGTTCAGGGTTCATTGCATAACGGGCTCAGATTTGCCTTTCCTCGATCATATAACCTACCCCGTCATCTCTTATCACTAGATCAATCTGTTCATATAGTGGAGCTGCCCTGGTTATCACTCAACAAGAATGAGCATCCAAGGACAGAACAATAAGTATCACATGATCAAAAAGGATTCTAGAGACAAGAGGGAGGATCCAACTTGATACCCACATGTGCCTCGATTGCTCAAACGCGCACTTATTTCAGCCACGGTTAATCATCATCGCCCTAGCACGAACGCCACTGATCAATATAACAAATCCAGGAGCATAGCTATAGGACCAGGGCATCCACATGTAAACCAGAGCATCACGTGTGCTCCTATGACAACTTAACATGAACAACAGCTTGCAAACCCTAGAATAGCATGGATCCACAACTACAGAGCTCAAATAGGAATTGATGCATGACTATAGAGCATCAACCAGACGAGCACCACATCAGTATAACCATGTCCATATCCCATACAGTAGCCGAAACAGAGGAGCAGGAGGAAGATGGAGCTTGTTTCCTTGAATAAACCGCCTACAGACAAGCTTAGAAGCTCCTAGATTGTAAGGAAGGTAGCATGAGGAGGAGTGGAGTTCTTGAACAACTCCGGCATGCACATGAGTCGAGGTGTCATAATCAACCACAACCAAGTGGAGAAACCGTCCGAGGGCAAGGACGTCTTAATGATCTACGAGATGCACTCCTCGAGAAGTCCGTAAAAGAGCTCTTCTCAACTGCATCCACTTGTAAACTACATCCTTTCAACTTTGTTTTCCTTCTTAGCCGCGTCCTTTCAACTGTGTTTTTCCTTCTCAACTTCATTTTTCTCTCTATGTTTTTCTATCAACTACTCTCACATACATCCATTTCAGCGTCAAGTAATTCCGGACGAAGGCAATATATCTTTCAACTCAACAGCGAATCCACGTTATAGTTGTGGGTTCAGTTTGAGCCCATAAATTTATCGTTTTGGCGCCACCATTGTCTCAACTGTGTTTCTCCTTCTCTACTACGTCCTATCAACTGTGTTGTTTCAACTGCAGGAGCAAACTCTGGTTGACCCTGAAGCTTATATTCTAGAGTAATCCTATCACCCTAGTCCATGTTGGACTAAATCACGCACTCTCCTTCGGGTTTTTTTTCATGAAATTGATCATACATAAGATGTGTAAGAAAAAAGTTGATCATGTAACTAAAACAAATAAAATCAAGCATTTAGAAAAATGTTAAAAATATATAAAGAAAATGTTTCTCATGTATATGAAAAATGCATACCACAAAATATACAATGTGTGTGACAAAAGTTAATCATGTATTTTAAAAAAGTTAATCTAAATATTTAAAGAAAAAATTAAACAAGAATTAAAAAAATGTTAATCAAGCATTTGAAAAATGTTATGTCTGTATTGAAAAATGTTGACCATTTATTCAAAAATTCTCATACTTGTATTTCAAAAGTATGAAATGTGTACAGAGAAAATGTTGACCATGTTTTCAAAACAAATTAAACTTGTATTTGAAAATGTTAAATGTGTATAGAAAACATATTAACCATGCACTCAAAACCTATTAAACTTGAATTTGAAACATGTTAAATGTGTATAGAAAAATATTGAGCATGTATTAAAAAAATGTTAAACTTGTTTAAAAAATATTAAATGTGTATAGAAAAAATGTTGACTATATATTACAAAATGTTAAACTTATATTAAAAATAAATAATTAAAAAATTAAATGTGCATAAAAAAATATTGACCATGTATTAAAAAATGTTAATCTGGTATTTGAAAATATTAATCAAGAGTTTGAAAATTGTTAAGTGTGTATTAAAAGTGCATTAGATATATACCAAAAATATGTATAGAAAAGCATTGAAATCTGATAGAAAATAAGAAACAATGGTTTAAAAGAGAAAAAGACAAACAAAACTAAAGTAAAATGAAGAAAAATGTTAAATGTGTATTAGAAAAATGATCTTGACATACTAAAAACGTAGGATGGAAACCAAAAGCAACAAAGATAAACCCAAAAAATGAATACCAAAAAGGAAAAAAAAGAAACCAAAGAAAATAAAGAAAATGAAAAATAAAACGAAAGAAACAAATGCAAAAAGAATAGTAATAGTGAAAATCGATAGAGAAACAAAGAATAACAAAAATTGTTAACCATGTATTAAAAAAAGTTAAACTTGTATTTGAAAAAACTTAAACATGTATTAAAAATGAATTAGATATATACCAAAAATGTGTATAAAAAGACAATAAAAACCTGAGAGAAAAGAAAAGAAAACCAACAAAAATGAGAAAACAAACAAACAAAACTGAAAAAATGAGAGAAAGGGAAAAAAAATGAAAACTGGAAACAAACAAAGAATAACAAAGAAACAATAAAAAAATCTGTAAAAACAAAGAAACAAAGAAGAAAAACCAGAGACAAAACAGGGAAAAAACGAAAAAAATATACAAAAATCCGACTCTTTTACTTCAACTGGGACGCGCCCTAGTAATTGATCACGAGCCCGACTAGCTAGCAGCGCTATCTTGCATCCAAGAGATACTTTCTTTGAACCCCCTCACGCTCTCATTTTCTCTCCACTCTATTTCTTCTTTTAGAGACGCGGCAATGGGCCGACCTATTACTGAAGCGCTCAACGCGGCAGATCCTTCCGTCTCACTTTATTCGAGATATAGCTTTATTTCTCCATTTAGGTATTTGTCAATGGGCCAGACTGTTACTGTTGCACTCGACACGAGAGATCCTTCCGTCTCGCTTAATACGAGATATAGCTCCCACAACAGCCTTGTGCCGCCCCCAGCGACTCTTTTTTTTAGAGGGTCGCTTGCAAGGAGCCGGTATTAGGCCGGCCCAGTAACCACGTGGCCCCATCATGCTTGTTTTTTGGGTTTTTAATACTAAATTCATATATTACGAAGAATTTCATTAGTTAATTTTTTAAAGTGTTCATCGCACATAAATAAAACTAAATGCACTGTCAAAAATTGTCCGTCAGCCTTTCAAAAAAATATTGTACCATTCAAAAAGAGTATACAATAAAAAAATGTTCACATGTATTAAGAAATGTACGTGAAATTTTTTCAAATATTATAAGACGGGCAACTATGTTCGTGTAATTAAAAAATATTTACCGTTCAATACAATGTATGTTACATTCTTTAAAATGTTCACATGTTTCATGTTTGTGACATTGTTTAGAAACATTTTATCCAATGTATAAAGTTTTATTTTTAAAATTATGTTTGGTATCATACAAAAAAGGTGTATTCAAAAAATGTTTTAAAAAGTACTTTTTTGTAATATGGAAAACAAATATTAAAAAAAATCTCAGTGATGTGTTTAAAAATGGTAAATGTATATAAGAAAATGTTTTAGATGTATTAATAAAATGTTTTAGATGTATAAAGAAAATGTACAATATGTATGGAAAAAAGTAGACACCAAAACATAAACATATATTTGAAAATAATTAATGATTTATTTGAAAAATATTAAAAATTTATAAAATGAATGTTCCTGATGTGTACGAAAAATATACAACATGTATGAAAAATTATATATATGTTGAACAAAATAGAAACAAACAAAGAAACCAAAGAAACCCAGTGAAAGCCAAAGAAAGAAACAAAACAAAAAACCGAAGAAAAAGAAAAATAAAAACCAAAAAAGCCAGAGAAAATCGAAGAAAACCAAGGGAAAATGTTACTGCACACAGTGAAAAAATCCCCCAGGAAAACAACACATGCTTGGCTACATTGTTGGGCGGCTCAATAGCCACTCGCTATAGGCGATTCCTAAATAGGAATCGGTACGAGCGACACGTAGCACTGGCACTCTGAAAGTGGTGTTTCCACTTGTTTAATTATAGGGCTGCTCTCTGATACGTCTTCAAAGTATCTATAATTTATGAAGTATCCATGCCATTTTACAATAATTTTATATGTTTTTGATGCACTTTTATATGATTTGAATGGAACTAACCCGGACTGATGTTGTTTTCAGCAGAACTACCGTGGTGTTGTTTTTTGTGCAGAAATAAAAGTTCTTGGACTGGGCTGAAAATTTACGGTGATTTTTTATGGATAAAAGAGACCCCTGAAGCTTCGTGGAAGGACCAGAAGAGCCACGAGGACACGACAATCTCAGTAGGCACGCAGGGAGGGCCTACCGAGCTTGTCGCTTCCTCGTGGGCCCCCGTGACGTGAAACCGATGCCAAAAATTCATATAAATACAAAAAAAACAGAAAGAAACCTAGAACTTCCACGCTGCCGCCGCAAGCCTCTATACCGAAGAGATCTCATCTGGAGGCCTTCTCTAGCACCCCGCCGGGGGGGGACATCATCACCGGAGGCCATCTTCATCATCCTGGTGGTCTCCATGACGAGGAGGGAGTAGTTCACCCTCGGGGCTGAAGGTATGTACCAGTAGCTATGTGTTTGATCTCTCTCTCTTTCTCTCTCTCTCTCTCTCTCTCTCTCTCTCTCTCTCTCGTGTTCTTGATTTGGCACGATCTTGATGTACCATGGACTTTGTTAATATAGTCAGATCACATGGTGTTTTCCTCTCTCTATCTTGTTATGATGAATTGAGTCTTGCGCTTTGAGATTTTGTTATGTTGGATTGAATATTGGATTTGAGATCACTTGATATATGTCTTGCATGTGGATACCAGCGGTGACAATAGGGTATTCTATTGAGTTACTTGATGTATGTTTTGGTATTCAACTTGCGGATTCCCGTGATGACATTTGGGTAATCTATGCATAGGGGTTGGTACACGTTTTCGTCCTACGTTCTCCGATAAAAAAATTGGAGTGATTCTTTGTCGCACGTTGAGGGATTGTTATATGATTCAGTTATGTTAGCACTGTTGAGAGATTGCGCCAGCGAACGTATGAACCCTAGGCCTTGTTTCTAAGCATTGCAATACCGTTTGTGCTCCGTTTTCTCACTTGCTACCTTGCTGTTTTTATATTTTTAGATTACAAAAACCTATATCTAGTATCCATACTACACGTGTATCACCATCTCTTCACCGAACTGGTGCACCTATACAATTTACCATTGTATTGGGTGTGTTGGGGACACAAGAGATTTCTTGTATTTGATTGCAGAGTTGTTTGAGAGAGACCATCTTCATCCTACGCCTCCCACGGATTGATAAACCTCAGGTCATCCACTTGAGGGAAATTTGCTGCTGTCCTACAAAACTCTGCACTTGGAGGCCCAACAAGGTCTACAAGTATAAAAGTTGCATAGTAGACATCACTCTTCTCAAAGAAGTAGCACCTCACTAATACCACATGTCCACAACATGCAACACATCAATAGCAACTAATGACACGTTTGGTTGCTTGCATCAACCCCACCCAGGCCCACGCAGGAAAATTTTGCCCTGTTTGGTTGCCCAACCTGCATCAGATTCTTGGCTTGCACAGAAGTTAAAGCACTTCTCAGTCAGGCTTGCTAGGAACGATCGAATCAACCGTTTCCAGCGAGCCAGGCTCGAGCGATGCAGGGGAGGGGAATGCAGTGTTGACCTCCTGCGTCCACAGAGATGGCGCGAGCTTGCGTGCGTCTCTGAAAAAGCGGCGGGAGGAATTGGCATCACCTCCCGCCGATTCGGTTGCCCTATATAGCCAGCCTCACCTCACCGCCAAAACTCCCGCCAACATTCCTCCCCTCTCGAGCTTTCCCCCCCGGCGCGGATCAACAATGAGGACCAGATAAGTGGCTCTCCTGCTCCGGCCATCGGCTGACGGCGGCGGCGATTCGAGTCCTCCTCTTCTCCGACATGTTCCACACCTCCTTCGAGCTGCTCTGATGGTGTCTGTGGGTTCGATCACCCCCTTCTCTGTACTCGTTCTAGCTAGATCCGTGAGTGATACGTCCATTTTGCATCATGCTTTTATATCGATATTTATTGCATTTTGGGTTGTTATTACACATTATGTCACAATACTTATGCCTATTCTCTCTTATTTTACAAGATTTACATAAGGACGGAGAATGCCGGCAGCTGGAATTCTGGGCTGGAAAAGGAGCAAATATTAGAGACCTATTCTGCACAACTCCAAAAGTCCTGAAACTCCACGAAAGTTATTTTTGGAAATAGAAAAAATACTGAGCGGAAGAAATACCAAACGGAGCCCACACCCTGGCCACGAAGGTGGGGGCGCGCCCTACCCCCTGGGCGCGCCCCCCTGCCTTGTGGGCCCCCTGTTGGCCCTCCCGTGCCCATCTTCTGCTATATGAAGTCTTTCGTCCGAAGAAAAATCATGAGCAAGCTTTCGGGACGAAACTCCGCCGCCACGAGGCGGAACCAATCTAGGGCTCCGGCAGAGCTGTTCTGCTGGGGACACTTCCCTCCGGGAGGGGGAAATCATCGCCATCGTCATCACCAACGCTCCTCTCATCGGGAGAGGGCAATCTCCATCAAAATCTTCACCAGCACCATCTCCTCTCAAACCCTAGTTCATCTCTTCTATCCAATTCTTGTCTCTAAGTCTGGGATTGGTACCTGTAGGTTGCTAGTAGTGTTGATTACTCCTTGTAGTTGATGCTAGTTGGTTTATTTGGTGGAAGATCATATGTTCAGATCCTATATGCATATTAATACTCCTCTGATTATGAACATGAGTATGCTTTGTGAGTAGTTACGTTTGTTCCTGAGGACATGGGAGAAGTCTTGCTATTAGTAGTCATGTGAATTTGGTATTCGTTCGATATTTTGATGAGATGTATGTTGTCTCTCCTCTAGTGGTGTTATGTGAACGTCGACTACATGACACTTCACCATTATTTGGGCCTAGAGGAAGGCATTGGGAAGTAATAAGTAGATGATGGGTTGCTAGAGTGACAGAAGCTTAAACCCTAGTTTATGCGTTGCTTCGTAAGGGGCTGATTTGGATCCACATGTTTCATGCTATGGTTAGGTTTACCTTAATACTTCTTTTGTAGTTGCGGGTGCTTGCAATAGGGGTTAATCATAAGTGGGATGCTTGTCCAAGTAAGGGCAGCACCCAAGCACTGGTCCACTCACATATCAAATTATCAAAGTATCGAACGCGAATCATATGAACGTGATGAAAACTAGCTTGATGATAATTCCCATGCGTCCTCGGGAGCGCTTTTCTCTATATAAGAGTTTGTCTAGGCTTGTCCTTTTCTACAAAAAGGATTGGGCCACCTTGCTGCACTTTATTTACTTTTGTTACTTGTTGCTCGTTAAAAATTATCTTATCACAAAACTATCTGTTACCTATAATTTCAGTGCTTGGAGAGAATACCTTGCTGAAAACCGCTTATCATTTCCTTCTGCTCCTTGTTGGGTTCGACACTCTTACTTATCGAAAGGACTACGGTAGATCCCCCATACCTATGGGTCATCAAGACTCTTTTCTGGCTCCGTTGCCGGGGAGTGAAGCGCCTTTGGTAGGTGGAATTTGGTAAGGAAAAATTTATATAGTGTGCTGAAATTTACTGTCACTTGTTACTATGGAAAGTAATCCTCTGAGGGGCTTGTTCGGGGTATCTTCACCCCGACCAGTAGAGCAAAGAGTTGCTCCTCAACCTACTGAACCTACTGAAGATGAAAATGTCTACTTTGAGATTACTTCGAGTATGATAGAAAAACTGCTAGCTAATCCTTTTGCAGGAGACGGAACAATGCGTCCTGATGAGCACCTAATATATGTGGATGAAGTTTGTGGATTATTTAAGCTTGCAGGTGTGCTCGATGATGTTATTAAGAAGAAGGTCTTCCCTTTATCTTTGAAGGGAGATGCATTGACATGGTATAGGCTATGTGATGACATGGGATCATGGAACTACAAACGATTGAAATTGGAATTTCATCAGAAGTTTTATCCTATGCATCTTGTTCATCGTGATCGCAATTATATATATAATTTCTGGCCTCGCGAAGGAGAAAGCATCGCTCAAGCTTGGGGGAGGCTTAAATCAATGTTATATTCATGCCCCAATCATGAGCTCCCAAGAGAGATAATTATTCAAAAAAATTATGCTCGGCTTTCTGATAACAATCGCACCATGCTCGATACTTCTTGTGCTGGCTCTTTTATGATGAAGACTATTGAATTCAAATGGGATTTATTGGAAAGAATTAAACGCAACTCTGAAGATTGGGACCTCGACGAAGGTAAGGAGTCAGGTATGACACCTAAGTTTGATTGTGTTAAATCTTTTATGGATACCGATGTTTTCCATAAATTTAGCACTAAATATGGACTTGACTCTGAGATAGTAGCTTCTTTCTGTGAATCTTTTGCTACCCATGTTGATCTCCCTAAGGAGAAGTGGTTTAAATATCATCCTCCCATAGAAGTAAAAGTAGCTGCACCTATTAAAGTTGAAGAAAAGACTATCACTTATAATGATCCTATTGTTCCTACTGCTTATGTTGAGAAACCACCTTTCCCTGTTAGAATAAAGGATCATGCTAAAGCTTCAACTGTGGTTCGTAAAAGCAATGTTAGAACTTATACACCTCCTGAGCAAGTTAAAGTTGAACCTAATATTGCTATTGTTAAAGATCTCTTGTCTGATAATATTGATAGGCATGTTATTCATTTCGGTGATGAAACTGCTAGAATTGCCAAACCTTGTGCTAAAGATAAACATAGACATGTGGTAGGCATGCCTGTTATTTCAGTTAAAATAGGAGATCATTGTTATCATGGCTTATGTGATATGGGTGCTAGTGCTAGTGCAATACCTTTTGACTTATACAAAGAAATTATGCATGATATTGCACCTGCTGAGATAGAAGATATTGATGTCACAATTAAACTTGCCAATAGAGATACTATATCACCAATGGGAATTGTTAGAGATGTTGAAGTCCTGTGTGGGAAAACTAAATATCCTGCTGATTTTCTTGTTCTCGGTTCCCCACAAGATAGCTTTTGCCCCATTATATTTGGTAGACCCTTCTTGAACACTATTAATGCTAAGATAGACTGCAAAAGGATGTCGTTACTATTGGTTTGGGTGATATGTCTCATGTGTTGGAGATCGTTGCAGAAATTAAAAAATTTCTACGCATCACCAAGAACAATCTATGGAGTCTTCTAGCAACGAGAGGGAAAAGAGTGCACCTACATACCCTTGTAGATCGCGAGCGGAAGCGTTCAAGTGAACGGGGTTGATGGAGTCGTACTCGTCGTGATCCAAATCACCGATGACCGAGCGCCGAACGGACGGCACCTCCGCGTTCAACACACGTACGGTTGGGAAGACTTCTCCTCCTTCTTGATCCAGCAAGGGGAGGGAGAGGTTGATGGAGATCCAGCAGCACGACGGCGTGGTGGTGGAAGCAGCGGGGATCTCGGCAGGGCTTCGCCAAGCTCAGCGAGAGGGAGAGGTGTCACGGGAGGGAGAGGGAGGCGCCAGGGGCTTGGGTGCGGCTGCCCTCCCTCCCCCCTCTTTATATAGGGCCCCTGGGGGGTGCCGGCCCTAGGAGATCCAATCTCCAAGGGGGGCGGCGGCCAAGGGGGTGGCTTGCCCCCCAAGCCAAGTGGGGCGCCCCCCACCCCTAGGGTTTCCAACCCTAGGCACAGGGGGAGGCCCAAGGGGGGCGCACCAGCCCACCAGGGGCTGGTTCCCTCCCACTTCAGCCCATGGGGCCCTCCGGGATAGGTGGCCCCACCCGGTGGACCCCCCGGGACCCTTCCGGTGGTCCCGGTACAATACCGGTGACCCCCGAAACTTTCCCGGTGGCCGAAACTGGACTTCCTATATACAATTCTTCACCTCCGGACCATTCCGGAACTCCTCGTGACGTCCGTGATCTCATCCGGGACTCCGAACAACTTTCGGATTTCCACATACTAATATCTCTACAACCCTAGCGTCACCGAACCTTAAGTGTGTAGACCCTACGGGTTCGGGAGACATGCAGACATGACCGAGACGACTCTCCGGTCAATAACCAACAGCGGGATCTGGATACCCATGTTGGCTCCCACATGTTCCACGATGATCTCATCAGATGAACCACGATGTCGAGGATTCAATCAATCCCGTATACAATTCCCTTTGTCAATCGGTACGTTACTTGCCCGAGATTCGATCGTCGGTATCCCAATACCTTGTTCAATCTCGTTACCGGCAAGTCACTTTACTCGTACCGTAATGCATGATCCCGTGACCAAACACTTGGTCACATTGAGCTCATTATGATGATGCATTACTGAGTGGGCCCAGAGATACCTCTCCGTCATACGGAGTGACAAATCCCAGTCTCGATTGGTGCCAACCCAACAGACACTTTCGGAGATACCCGTAGTGCACCTTTATAGCCACCCAGTTACGTTGTGACGTTTGGCACACCCAAAGCACTCCTATGGTATCCGGGAGTTGCACAATCTCATGGTCTAAGGAAATGATACTTGACATTTGAAAAAGCTCTAGCAAACGAACTACATGATCTTGTGCTATGCTTAGGATTGGGTCTTGTCCATCACATCATTCTCCTAATGATGTGATCCCGTTATCAATGACATCCAATGTCCATAGTCAGGAAACCATGACTATCTGTTGATCAACGAGCTAGTCAACTAGAGGCTCACTAGGGACATGTTGTGGTCTATGTATTCACACATGTATTACGATTTCCAGATAACACAATTATAGCATGAACAATAGACAATTATCATGAACAAGGAAATATAATAATAACCATTTTATTATTGCCTCTAGGGCATATTTCCAACATCATGAGTTTAATTTCTCTAAATTTTGTAGACAACACCGTGAAGAGGAATTGCCTAGTAAAGATGAAATTATTGGTCTTGCTTCTATTGCCGTACCTCCTAGTGATCCATTAGAACAATATTTGCTAGACCATGAAAATGATATGTTTATGAATGAAAGAAGGGAAATAGATGAAGTATTCTTTAAACAGGAACCCATCCCGAAACACACTTTGCCTGTTGAAATCCTTGGGGATCCTCCTCCACCCAAGGGTGATCCCGTGTTTGAGCTTAAACCGTTACCTGACACTCTTAAATATGCTTATCTTGATGAGAAAAAGATATATCCTGTTATTATTAGTGCTAACCTTTCAGAGCATGAAGAAGAGAGATTATTGAAAACTCTAAAGAAGCACCGTGCTGCTATTGGATATACTCTTGATGATCTTAAGGGCATTAGTCCCACTCTATGCCAACACAAAATAAATTTGGAGAAAGATGCCAAACCAGTTCGTGATCACCAACGACGGCTGAATCCTAAAATGAAAGAAGTGGTAAGAAAGGAAATACTAAAGCTCCTTGAGGCAGGTATAATTTATCCCGTTGCTGATAGTCAGTGGGTAAGTCCTGTCCATTGTGTCCTAAGAAGGGAGGTATTACTGTCGTTCCTAATGATAAAGATGAATTGATTCCGCAAAGAATTATTACAGGTTATAGGATGGTAATTGATTTCCGCAAATTAAATAAGGCTACTAAAAGGATCATTACCCCTTACCTTTTATTCATCAAATGCTAGAAAGATTATCCAAACATACACATTTTCGCTTTCTAGATGGTTACTCTGGTTTCTCTCAAATACCTGTGTCAGCCGATGATCAATCAAAGACCACTTTTACTTGCCTTTCGGTACTTTTGCTTATAGACGTATGCCTTTTGGTTTATGTAATGCACCTGCTACCTTTCAAAGATGCATGATGGCTATATTCTCTGACTTTTGTGAAAAGATATGTGAGGTTTTCATGGATGATTTCTCCGTTTATTGATCCTCTTTTGATGATTGCTTAAGCAACCTTGATCGAGTTTTGCAGAGATGTGAAGAAACTAACCTTGTCTTGAATTGGGAAAAGTGCCACTTTATGGTTAATGAAGGTATTGTCTTGGGGCATAAAATTTCTTAAAGAGGCATTGAAGTTGATAAAGCCAAGGTTGATGCTACTGAAAAGATGCCATGTCCCAAGGACATCAAAGGTATAAGAAGTTTCCTTGGTCATGCCGGTTTTTATAGGAGGTTCATTAAGGACTTCTCCAGAATTTCTCGGCCTCTGACTAATTTATTGCAAAAAGATATACCATTTGTCTTTGATGATGATTGTGTAGAAGCATTTGAAATACTTAAGAAAGCATTGATCTCTGCACCCATTGTTCAACCACCTGATTGGAATTTACCCTTTGAAATCATGTGTGATGCTAGTGATTATGTTGTAGGTGTTGTTCTAGGGCAAAGAGTTGATAAGAAATTAAATGTTATTCAATATGCTAGTAAAACTTTAGACAATGCTCAGAGAAATTATGCTACTACTGAAAAAGAATTCTTAGCAGTTGTATTTGCTTATGATAAGTTCAGACCTTATATTGTTGATTCTAAAGTAACTATTCACACTGATCATGCTACTATTAAATATCTTATGGAAAAGAAAGATGCTAAACCTAGACTTATTAGATGGGTTCTCTTGTTACAAGAATTTGATTTGCATATTATTGATAGAAAGGGAGCTGAGAACCCCGTTGCACACAACTTGTCTAGGTTAGAAAATGTTCTTGATGACCCACTACCTATTGATGATAGCTTTCCTGATGAACAATTAAATGTCATAAATGCTTCTCGTACTACTCCATGGTATGCTGATTATGCTAATTACATCGTTGCTAAATTCATACCACCTAGCTTCACATACCAACAAAAGAAAAAGTTTTTCTATGATTTAAGACATTACTTCTGGGATGACCCACATCTTTATAAAGAAGGAGTAGATGGTGTTATTAGACGTTGTCTACCTGAGCATGAACAGGAACAGATCCTACGCAAGTGTCACTCCGAGGCTTATGGAGGACACCACGCTAGAGATATAACTGCACATAAGGTATTGCAATCCAGTTTTTATTGGCCTACTCTCTTCAAGGATGCCCGTAAGTTTGTTTTATCTTGTGATGAATGTCAAAGAATTGGTAATATTAGTAGACGTCAAGAAATGCCTATGAATTATTCACTTGTTATTGAACCATTTGATGTTTGGGGCTTTGATTATATGGGACATTTTCCTGCCTTTAATGGATACACACATATTTTACTTGTTGTTGATTACGTTACTAAGTGGGTAGAAGCTATTCCAACTAGTAGTGCTGATCATAACACTTCTATTAAGATGCTTAAAGAAGTTATTTTTCCGAGGTTTGGAGTCCCTAGATATTTAATGACCGATGGTGGTTCACATTTTATTCATGGTGCTTTTCGTAAAATGTTTGCTAAGTATGATGTTAATCATAGAATTGCATCTCCTTATCACCCGCAGTCTAGTGGTCAAGTAGAATTGAGCAACAGAGAGCTCAAATTAATTTTGCAAAAGACTGTTAATAGATCTAGAAAGAATTGGTCCAAGAAACTGGATGATGCATTATGGGCCTACAGAACTGCATATAAAAACCCTATGGGTATGTCTCCATGTAAAATGGTTTATGGTAAAGCATGTACCTCTCGAACTAGAACATAAGGCTTATTGGGCTATTAAAGAGCTCAATTATGATTTCAAACTTGCCGGTGAGAAGAGGTTATTTGACATTAGCTCACTTGATGAATGGAGAACCCAAGCCTATGAGAATGCCAAATTGTTTAAAGAAAAAGTTAAAAGATGGCATGACAAAAGGATACAAAAGCGTGAGTTTAATATAGGTGATTATGTATTGCTATACAACTCTCGTTTAAGATTTTTTGCAGGAAAACTTCTCTCTAAATGGGAAGGCCCTTACGTTATCGAGGAGGTCTATCGTTCCAGTGCCATAAAAGTCAACAACTTCGAAGGCACAAATCCGAAGGTGGTGAACGGTCAAAGAATTAAACATTATATCTCACGTAATCCCATAAATGTTGAAACCAATGTTATTGAAACCGTAACCCCAGAGGAATACATAAGGGATACTTTCCGGAATGCTTCAGACTCCGAAAAGGAATAGGTATGTGGTATGGTAAGTAAACCGACTCCAAAACAGTTCTAAAGGCAATTTTTCTCCGTTTTGGAATATTTCGAAAAATAGAAAAATAAGAAGCAGTTCGGGAAGGACACGAGGCCTCCACGAGGGTGGAGGGCGCGCCCTACCCCTGGGCGCGCCCCCTGCCTCGTGGGCACCTCGTGCGCTCTCCGGACTCCGTTTTCTTACACGATACGTATTTTGGTCGGTAAAAATTCATTATATAATCTCCCGAAGGTTTTGACTCCTGTATCACGCAAATATCCTCTGTTTTCGTTTCGAGCTGTTTCTGTAGCAGATTTGGAGCAAGATGTCATCTCAGGATTCCGACGGAGAGAGCTATGTCTCACACCTCATGCTGACCCAAAGACCTATGGGGATCTATCTCCTTGTGGTCGAACTACGGATAGGAGGAGGATGCCCATTTGATGAGGATTAACGATTCAAGCTCAGAGGAGGAGGATGTCCCTCTACCTCAACCTGGGGATATGCAGGTGAAGTTCAAGAAGTCTAGTCTCCCTAAGAGGGCTAAACTATCTAACAATCGATCTATTCCTTCTCGTTTTCGACAGAAAAGCAAAGGAGATTTGTGTGACAAGGTCTTGAAGCTGGAATCGGAGGTCGATGATTTAAAGGAGGAAATTGCTCTCCTCAACTACAATATGAAGAAGCTGAAAGCACAATTTACATCATCAATAACTCCACCATTTTCAACACCTCCGAAGAAAGAGATATAATCATATGGGTATGGGCACTCCCCTTGGCAACTGCCAAGCTTGGGGGAGGTGCCCCGGTATCGTATCACCATCATACTCCTATCTTTACCGTTTTTCTTAGTTCGATCCTATTATTAGTATCTTGATCTAGTAGAATAAAGTTTTGGTATGATCTAGTTTGAGTTTCGCTTTATGATCCCTTTATGTAATCGAGTCCATGAGTTATATAATAAAGATTAGTGTTGAGTCAAGGGCTTGATTATTTTTCTATGATCTTGAGTGAATAAAAGAAAAGAGAAAAGAATAAAAAGAAACAAAGAGATCATATTCTTCTTATGGAGAGTAATGACTTCACATAGAAAGAGTATGATGATTA
Organism: Triticum aestivum; assembly: GCF_018294505.1. Taxonomy (NCBI): domain Eukaryota; kingdom Viridiplantae; phylum Streptophyta; class Magnoliopsida; order Poales; family Poaceae; genus Triticum; species Triticum aestivum. The sequence continues at coordinate 300,965,002 of NC_057796.1, forward strand.
AAAATTGTTGAGGGTTGACAAACATAGCTTTGGTCATCGTTGCAATTAATAGGAAGTAATAAAGAAAGAGAGGTTTCACATATAAATATACTATCTTGGACATCTTTTATGATTTCTTATATCTGAGATAAAGAGTTGACATGCTAAAGAGTTGATGTTGGACAAGGAAGACAACGTAATGGGTTATGTTTTCTTATATCTGAGATAAATTATATTGTCATGGATCATCCAACATGTTGAGCTTGCCTTTCCCCCTCATGCTAGCCAAATTCTTTGCACCAAGTAGAGATACTACTTGTGCTTCCAAAAACCCTTAAACCAGTTTTGTCGTGAGAGTCCACCATACCTACCTATGGATTGAGTAAGATCCTTCAAGTAAGTTGTCATCGGTGCAAGCAATAAAAAATTGCTCTCTAAATATGTATGATTGATTGGTGTGGAGGAAATAAGCTTTATACGATCTTGTGATGTGGAAGAAATAAAAGCGACAGACTGCATAATAAAGGTCTATATCACAAGTGGCAATATAAAGTGACGTTCTTTCGCATTAAGATTTTGTGCATCCAACCCTGAAAGCGCATGGCAACCTCTGCTTCCCTCTGCGAAGGGCCTATCTTTTATTATTACCTTCTACCTTATGCAAGAGTCATGGTGATCTTCACCTTTCCTTTTTACATTTTATCCTTTGGCAAGCACAGGATGTTGGAAAGATCCTGATATATATACTAATTGGATGTAGGTTAGCATGAATTATTATTGTTGACATTACCCTTGAGGTAAAAGGTTGGGAGGCGAAGCTATAAGCCCCTATCTTTCTCTGTGTCCGATTAAAACTCCGTAACCACAAGTATTGCGTGAGTGTCAGCAATTATGAAAGACTAAATGATAGCTGAGTATGTGGACTTGCTGAAAAGCTCTAACATAGACTCTTTCTGATGTTATGATAAATGGCAATTGCTTCAATGACTGAGATTATAGTTTGTTAGTTCTCAATAAAGTTTCTGATTCATACTTTGCATTGTGAATAGATTATTACTTGAGCATAAGAAATCATATGACAATATCCATATATGTTGCTGTTATAAGAATGATCATGATGCCCTCATGTCCGTATTTTATTTTATCGACACCTCTACCTCTAAACATGTGGACATATTTATCGTTATCGGCTTTCGCTTGAGGACAAGCGAGGTCTAAGCTTGGGGGAGTTGATACGTCCATTTTGCATCATGCTTTTATATCGATATTTATTGCATTTTGGGCTGTTATTACACATTATGTCACAATACTTATGCCTATTCTCTCTTATTTTACAAGGTTTACATAACGAGGGAGAATGCCGGCAGCTGGAGTTCTGGGCTGGAAAAGGAGCAAATATTAGAGACCTATTCTGCACAAGTCCAAAAGTCCTGAAACTCCACGAAAGTTATTTTGGAAATAATAAAAAATACTGAGCGGAAGAAATACCAGAGGGGGCCCACACCCTGGCCACGAGGGTGGGGGGCGCGCCCTACCCCCTGGGCGCGCCCCCTGCCTCGTGGGCCCCCTGTTGGCCCTCCGGTGCCCATCTTCTGCTATATGAAGTCTGTCGTCCGAAGAAAAATCATGAGCAAGCTTTCGGGACAAAACTCCGCCACCACGCGGCGGAACCTTGGCGGAACCAATCTAGGGCTCCGGCAGAGCTGTTCTGCTGGGGACACTTCCCTCCGGGAGGGGGAAATCATCGCCATCGTCATCACCAACGCTCCTCTCATCGGGAGAGGGCAATCTCCATCAAAATCTTCACCAGCACCATCTCCTCTCAAACCCTAGTTCATCTCTTGTATCCAATTCGTGTCTCTAAGTCTGGGATTGGTACCTGTAGGTTGCTAGTAGTGTTGATTACTCCTTGTAGTTGATGCTAGTTGGTTTATTTGGTGGAAGATCATATGTTCAGATCCTATATGCATATTAATACTCCTCTGATTATGAACATGAATATGCTTTGTGAGTAGTTACGTTTGTTCCTGAGGACATGGGAGAAGTCTTGCTATTAGTAGTCATGTGAGTTTGGTATTCGTTCGATATTTTGATGAGATGTATGTTGTCTCTCCTCTAGTGGTGTTATGTGAACGTCGACTACATGACACTTCACCATTATTTGGGCCTAGAGGAAGGCATTGGGAAGTAATAAGTAGATGATGGGTTGCTAGAGTGACAGAAGCTTAAACCCTAGTTTATGCGTTGCTTCGTAAGGGGCTGATTTGGATCCACATGTTTCATGCTATGGTTAGGTTTACCTTAATACTTCTTTTGTAGTTGCGGATGCTTGCAGTAGGGGTTAATCATAAGTGGGATGCTTGTCCAAGTAAGGGCAGCACCCAAGCACCGGTCCACCCACATATCAAATTATCAAAGTATCGAACGCGAATCATATGAACGTGATGAAAACTAGCTTGACAATAATTCCCATGCGTCCTCGGAGCGCTTTTCTCTATATAAGAGTTTGTCCAGGCTTGTCCTTTGCTACAAAAAGGATTGGGCCACCTTGCTGCACTTTATTTACTTTTGTTACTTGTTGCTCGTTACAAATTATCTTATCACAAAACTATCTGTTACATATAATTTCAGTGCTTGCAGAGAATACCTTGCTGAAAACCGATTATCATTTCCTTCTGCTCCTCGTTGGGTTCGACACTCTTACTTATGGAAAGGACTACGATAGATCCCCTATACTTGTGGGTCATCAGTGAGCATGTGGTGGGGTTAGATCTATGACCATGTTGTAGCATTGTACACCGCCGATCTGTGTGAATGTGGTGTTCTGGTAGCTAGTGGTGATGGATTTGAAGCATGCTAGGATTTGGTTCCATGTCGGCAAGGATTGATAGCTAGTGATGATCGATTGTTAGTATGCTTGATATGTAATATGCTAGTATGCAAGTATGTCTGCTAGTCTGTTGAACTCCTTGCCACAGAGGGTTTAAGAGTAGGAAGGCGGCAAGGGCTGCTTACTCCAAGGACGTGCTGTCGTGCTGAAGCACGCATGCAGTGTTGAAGTTGGCAAGTCCGATCTACAGTTTTGGCTGAAGAACTTCATCATCATCGTCCAGTTCGTCGTGATTGCAGTGTTGTTTTATTGGTGTGATCAGTGTGACCGTGTGTAAGGTGTAGCTGGTAAGCTCACCATGCTGGGTGCAAGGTAACCCGACCTCGCTGTGTGTATGCAATCAAACAACGTGCAGTAATATGAGCCCAACCAATGCGGGCGACCAAACACAATGCATAGAGTCATTGCTAGCAGGGAAAGGGGATGCTGACAACCAATCAACATGCAGATGTTGATTTTTTGACTATATTAGCACAACCAGGCTGACCAAGGACAAATATGCAAAGTGGCAAAAAACGATGCGAGTAACCAAACGCGTCATAAGCATACTAGTATTTGCATCAGGAGCAACACCATATGTGGTGAAAGGGAGGTTCATTTCCAGGGCTACGTCGCCATTTTCTGCTAATTGGGCTGGCCGTACAGACTATGTGTCAAAAATAAAATGGTTTTATTTTGACTTGCCAATTTGTGGGGTAACTTGTTTGGACTAAAGGCTTTGTTGTTGTTGTTGTTTGACTCGTTAATTTCCAAATACCTGGTCAATACATACCGAAGGCCCACACATACCATTGTTGGGTAACTGGTGCATTGCCTTGCCAAATTATCAATTCCTCAGATTGGTAGACAGATAAATGTAAATTCTTGCTGTTAGTCTGTGAGACTTGTGTTTCAGTTTTGCTTTGCATTACTTGGATATGATGTTGTATTGTACTTAACATAATTCTGTCAGGAACTTGTTTGTATTGACAGACAATTTCTTGTCTAGTAACACTCATGTATCTGAAAGTGTACTTTTAAGATCGATGACTGGTTTGAACTATTCCAGAAGATAACAGATTTGTCCATCACTCGTGATGTTAGATTTACTATGCTATGATGCTCGCCAACTTTGGCATAATTGATGACAAGGTCTCTGTTTTTTATGAAGTTTCTGGTTGTAAATGCCCTTTGTAGTATTTTGATGCCAACCTAAATATGGATGCAGGCTGGAGCAGAAGTTTTGATGGTGTAAATTTTTGAACAGCCCATCATGTTTATTGGGTGTGTCCAGTCTTACATTGACATCATGAAGCTTAATGCTGATTGGTAGCTAAACCCTCTTGAAATAATGACGTGAACGTAATTTTTTGCACTCCCATACTGTGTCCTCTCTGTAGTTCTTTACAGTCCTCATGACCTCGTCATCATCTCCATGCTAAATGTTAATGTTCCCTCCAATCCATTATCATCAGGTATTTGTTTGTGTTTTCAGTGAAATAACTTACCTAAAGAACAAACTTTCCTTGTCGATATGAGTTAATAACCCAATAGAGCTTATTTAGTCTTCAATTACTTCAGTAGTTCATTGTTTGTTCTTATGCCGCGCATTTCCCACCACATGCTTGTTTTCTTCTCAGTTTTCTATCGCCGCTGTGTTGTATCAAGTTTGAGACACTCTATTTACTTATGCCACACATTTCCCACTACATGCTTATGGATTTCCTTTGGGGACATGGATCCGTCATCCCACTGGAGCTCAGCATTGTCTCGTCAAAGGTCCAACAATACCGTCTTTTGTTAATATGTATTTTGCTTGAATTTTCAGTTTGGAAGTTGCATCCTTCTATGGCGAGACGGAGGCTACTGAAGGTAACATAAAGAACCCATCTGCTTAACTATCCAGTAAAAGGAAGCAATACAATATAACTATATAAGTGTTGACAACCAGTTAGCTGAAGATCTTATAAGAATCCTATTATTGGTGGGATTCTATGAATGTTTTGTTGTATTTTCATACTCTTGGGGTCTTGCAGACCCTTTTATACATACTTTTTTGTCAATATATTTTTGGTAGAGCTCTATCCTACTGTTCCTGTAAAAAAGAAAGATCTTAAGAGTCTCTGCTCAAATATTGGTCTCTCAGTGTTTGCATCTAGTGGTACAATACCTGAGCACTAACAGACCATGGATGCCTGGATCTTAACCCAATTGTATGATATAAACTATTATAGAGAAAGTTTATCATTTTTATTAGTTGGTAGTTTTCTTCTGCAGTAAGGACCATTCATGCTTTTCTGTTGCTTATTCTTCATCAATATTCATGATTCTCGTGATACACACTATCTGCTTTGCGACTGTAATACTAGCTTAAATTGAGCCGTTCCCTTCGCCAAAACAGAATATCTACACAGCTGCTTGGTCTATTTTACCGTAATGTATACATTTCTGTGGGTCTATGCTTGCTTGGAGACATTCATTGAAGGTTGCGAAAAGAAATAACCTTTGAACTAGTGATATTTCACTTTCATGACATCAAGAAAGTATTAGCTGGCCTCCTTAATTTTTCATGACCCTCTGCACCATCCTGTCATGAATCATATGCTTATTAAGTTGCAACTCCTATTTCATCAGATAGGGTGATTGATTATATCTCTTTTCGAGTCAAATATGATGGCTATAAATATCTTTGCTGTTCTTCTCCTGTTTTTAACTATTTATATTTACTTTTGCCTCCGAGTAGAATTAAGGCACTAGAACTAGACATCCCTGTCATCCAAGGGTGACTGATCAGGCACTCCTAAAGGAAATACATGTCATGCTACACTGCTGTAGTATACCAATGGTGACCATTACTCGTAGTCGTAGTCTAGATGTAGCCTCTCTCTGCACAGCTGGATCATCAACATGATACACATTCCAGGTACAGTATATCATACTTTAGTCATCTTGGAAAGTATGTCTCAAAGGTTCTTTAATAAATCACATTTTCTTGAGTGAACCTTCTTCCGGAAGATGAAAGAGCATCTCCTTTCATTTTCTTTTATCATTGATCAGATGCCTTACGGCAGACATGTGGTCTGGTATCGGCTCATTAGCCAAATTCTAGTGATATATTCCCGCTTTTTAGAATTTCAATATTAGATAGTATCATAATGTCAATTTAGTACTAGAAACAAATTTTGCATGTTTGACGTGGACATAATATTCTGAGAAAAGCATAATTCGCGAGCTTTGCTTGCACGAAAGCCTGTTAACAAGGTTGATTCTCTTGTAGGTTGATGATTTTGTCATGTTGGTTCCTGGTTCCTTGTTTCTTTCTTGCACATGCCATATAACTCTACTGCCCTAAATTGATCACCGACAACATTCCTGTTTTTGGCATGAATATAGTTAGCGGGCACTTAATGAAGGTTCTGCCTGCTTGCCCTCGATAAAGTTTTCTAGGGTGCATTCCACCATATTAATTGAGTTCCATGCATCAGCAAGTAGAACCAAAGTCCGAACTGGTGGAGAAGGGCGGATAGTCCACATATACTTCAACACATTCAAGTTTAGTTAGCGTGAGAGAAAATTCGTGTTTCTGCAGAGCATGCATCTGCTATTTTCAGCTTGAGATAGAAAAGTTAAGGCTTTGAAAGCTTGGAATGAATTTTGCGACACGGATACCAGTTGAACTGGCAAAGGTGAGTGGTTCTTTTAGACATCTACTGACAAGTGACAACTAATGCACGCAATGTATACTCCTGCCGTTTCAGCTCACAAACAATTGTTCGCTGATGGATCGGTAGGATTTTTTAGGCAACAGTTTGAACTTCGGCATATCTTCGCTTGTGCATTTCTGAAAATAACTTGTGTGGATGCAAATCTGGAGCATAAACATAGAATCCGCAGTTGACCTAAAAGATCAACCAGACAACACTGAGCAACGTTGTCATTATTTATGCCCTGCCACATGTCTGTTACTTCGGATGGATGGCATTGCTCGCGAGCACAACTCCATCACCACCAAAGAACTGATTCGTGGTGTCTTGCGCAATACTACTCCTTTAAAAAGTCCAATTGCAAATGAATTGTTTTTATCAGGGAGGGAGCAGGATAATGGCCGATACAAAGTTGTCGGTTTATCCTTCCGTTTCCGTGTCATGCTAATCGTAGCTCGATCCCACAAATAGAAGCAGCTTCTCTCTTTCACCCCATTCTGCATGTATGTCGCTGCTTGCAGCGGTGACTTAGCTGTTAAGAAAAGAGTAGGAAATTGGTGCAGAAAACTGAAAATTCCGGACTAGTATTTCACTAAAAAAATCCAACCATGCTGTACCCTTGTAAGTAAAACCATCCAGGAGTGACAATTACAGATTTATTACTCACTCGGATCCATATTATTTGCCAGCAGTGACTTATTTTGCCTCTTTTCCAGTTGCCTAGTTTTCACCCTTCGATTCATCTGAGGTAATTACTTGAGGAGTTCACGTAGCTCAACTTGAGCAGCCCCGAAACTACGTACACTTGACAGGAGGGCCATTGTGCTGGCTGATAGCGCGCGATCGGATCAGAGAGCATGCAGCAGGAGCACGGTGGAGGAAAATCACGACGTAGATGCATGCATCATTTTCTGCCCATTCTTTCCTAGCTTTTCCAGATCAAAAGCAGACCCAAAAACTACCGTTCTTTCCCGGCCACCTCCTACGCCGCTTTCCCTTCCCCTACAACAGGCCCAACTGATTGCCCCATGGACGATGCACGCACGTACGGATAACACTAGGCTACGACTATAGCCGCAGCCATGGCTGGGCCGCTTGCTTAACAGCCCTAGGCTAGGCTACACCATCTTTTCCCCATCAGAAACACTAGAAAAGATGATGCAAAGTCCGGTTGGCCATTGCATGGGTGCATGTGTGTGTGCGTGTGACCCCATGCAGCAGCCATCAATCCCACTCTCCAAGGCAGCAGCGGCGGCTTCACCATGACACATCCATCGCTTTCTTTCTCTCTTTGCTCCATCCATTATCATCAAAATCATCATCGCCTCCTACGCCCCCCACTTGTCTTCCCTCCTTTCCGGCTCTTGAAAGTTGCGTATCCGTGGCTCTTTCCAAGACAGCGTCTACTCGGAGCCCACAGTGTTGGTACTCGCCGTTTCGGGCGTCTTCCTGTTGGGTTTCCGAAATGAAATCTGGACCTGCCTGAATTGAGATCTGGAGGCCCTTTGCTGCTGCGGCCGGCTTCTGATTCCTTGCCTATTTTTAAAACCTAGAGTAGAAGATTGATAGCCATCTTTTGCGATTGATTCGTGGCGCTTTAACCGTTTTGGAGGTGTGAAACCAGGCTGACGAGACTTGATCGTTTAGGTGTTTGTTTCTTGAGAAATTGTGATGAAGATGCTGGATGGAGGTCGGGGGAATAAAGCGGGCTCTTGTCTTTGGCACTCGCAAATCACATTTCGCTTCTTTTTTGGGGTATCGCTGGCTAAGGAATGATTCACAGGGTTCCTTGGCCAAATGGTACTGCGGCACGACATATGTAGGATTCGGGGGAAAGATGCAGCGTCTCTTCTTACTGTTTTGGTGAAATGATTTTTTTGCGGGGTTTTTTTTTCGTGAAATGATGATAAAACATTTGAGATATTTTCCTTGATTCTCTGGAATTTCAGAGCAAAACAATTCGATCTTGGCAGAAGCTGAACCTAACCTGGTGAACCAAAGAGGCAACAAATAAATCATGGTTTGAAAAACTAGGCTGCAAGTGACACGAGCTCGTTTTGCCAAACAAGTGGACTGCTTCATGTTTTGCCACGGTGCAGTATGCTTTTAGATACGGAAAAACTAACGCCCACACGTGTGGCGTTTGCACATCGTCCACACGCCTCCATCACCACTCATTTTGTCACGTATGAACAGATGACATCAGCAGAAATCTTTTTGGTTTTCGGCTTAAAAATGTTTTATTTTCTAATTGAAAAAGCAAATTAAAAATCCGTTTTCACCATTAAATTCGTCTCGACAAGATCTTCAAAACTAGACTCCATGTTGATATGTTTCGACGAAATTTTTTTTTTCCCAAAAGTTGCCATGATGTCTACACTGTAGTTGAAACATATCATGGCAAACTTTAGTGTAAACATCATGGCAATTCATGTGCAATAGACACGGCAACTTTTAAACAAAAAAAATTTCGTCGAAGTATATTGATATGGGATCTAGTTTCGAAGATCTCGTCGCGAGAGATTTAATGGTGAAAACGGATCTTCAATCGGATTTTTCATTTAAGAGATAAAACATTTTAAAAACAAAAAATCCAAAAAAATTTCCACATGCATGCATGCGGTGACATGACGTAGTCTCTGTGCTATAGGGCGTGTGGGCAGGTTTGGCTCCCACCACAGGCGTGGGTGTTAGGGTTGTCCTTTATATATATGTTTTGAAAATCTCGAGACCAAAGAGACCCGGGAGACAGAACGCCTGTCCGTGCCAATGTCTCTTCGCTCTCAAGTTAATCTGAACTGTGGTAAACCGTGACGCAGACCATCTGACAATGCCACTTTGTTTTCAAGGTTAATACTTAATCTTGACTGTGGTAACCGTGTCAGCACGTATTATATGCAGGCCAATTGGAAGCCAGTGTAACTGACGAGGAGATGCAGAAACAGGGGCAGCAAGCACAACACGGTCCCTGCACGGTGTGGTCGCATGCATGCAGCACAGAAATAGTACAGAATGTCATTTTGGCATAGCCGGGTGGGCAGTCAGTTCATTGGTGGCACGCTGCCGGCCTCGCCGCCCCGTGACCCGTCCGTCGCCGTCGCCGCGCTCCAGCGACACGCCGGCAGGGGCCGCCTTGGGTGGGAGCCCGTGCTCTGTGCTGGCGCGCTCTGGCCCCGGGCGGGCACACCTTGATGTTAACCTGACCTCCTCCTCCCTCTCGCCGCAGACTGCAACATGCACTGTGTCTCTCAGGGAATAATTCTGCACACACACCACATCTCGATCCGCTTCCCCGTTCTGAGGCTCGTCCCATGTAATCCAACCAGCGCCGCTGCAGCCCGCCTGCAGCAGGCCGCTGCTGTTCCTGGCATGCCCTGATACGTCACAGATTTCCCGTCCGGTCCAGTCCCAGTTCGGCACTCCATATCCTCCGGGATCTTCCGCGGCCCGTCCCAGCCGCACCGGTGCAGCGACCCAATCATTCGTCGGCAAACCGGAGGGAGGTGACTGTGCGTGCGTGAGTGAGGCTGTGAGGATCGCGATCACATCGCATCAATCACACGGGACGGGACAAAAACCGGCCGGCGAGGCCAGGCAGGAAGCAACGCGGCGTGATGGGTCGGGTGGGGTGGTGCGCCGGTGACGCGAGCCATGTGGCGTGTGCGCGGCTGCCCGGCGACAGCGGCTCGACACGGCGGCGGTGGCCGCGAGCCCGGGAGATTTGTTTTTACGGGCGCGCGCCATGCATGCACCGCCCACCCGCGCCTGCGCCGACCGGCCGGGGTTTTTGTAATGCCGAAACGGGCGAGGAGTTTCCCTCCCGCGTTAGGAAAACGGGGGGAGATCAGGCCAGATCTAGCCGGCCACATGGTCTGAGACTTTGTTTTAGGGGGGCGGGGTGCTAGGTGTGATGGTACGTTAACGTAACACATCGAGCGGCTGCATCATCGGCTACAGGCTCGTGTTGGTCGGGGCAGGGGGTGGGGGTGGGGGCCATGCCCGACATGGCGATCGACAAGACCAATGCTGGCAGGGTGGCGGGGCCGCCGGGCCCGGCGGTCAACAGCTTCACTCGACGCGCCTGCATGCATGGAAAGGGAGGTGGTACTTCTGCCGCTGGCCATAGTGAGCCAGTGACTGAGCCGAGGGATTACGCAGGGATTCACTATGCTGCTCTTGGATCTGACCTGCAAGGCTGCCAAAACGCAAGGATTTGTTTGGTACGTGGATCTACTGCGTCGGGCCAAGGTTATGGTTCTTCGTGTGGCTCTCGTTCGAATGTCCAAGGGGATGATAAACTGGCTAAGGCTCCAATGCGGACCCACAAATCGCCCGCAAAACGTTCGGACCGGGATGTTCATATGTTGCAAGTCATCCAATGTTGTTCGCATCTGTCCACGGACCAGCCATGGTGCCTGTTTTTTTGCAAACCGAAAACAAACTAGGGGGCTTTGCGTGAGTCCGAACACCCGCCACATAGGACTCCGACACCCAGGGCCACCCAAAATTGAGGCGGAGACCACGCATTT
>NC_057796.1:300983582-300992494 GCF_018294505.1 Triticum aestivum
GAGCTGCGGTTGTCGGCCATGTACCAAGAGCCCGGCACGGAGATCGTGGACATCTTGGACGACAACAAGAAGTGTAGTGTAGGTTTTAGTTGATTTATATAGTACGTAGGTTTTTCTTTTGCATGCTTTGTATGGATTTAAGATTTGAAATATGAGGTATTTTGATGCAGAGAAGGGGATTTGAGGGCTGCCCCTGCGGTCATGTCTGGGCACGTCCACGAGAGTTTGAGAGCCCGGATTTGTAGATGCTCTTAGTTAGCTATAAGAACTTAGTTTTTTTTTCACGAATACGCTTGAGAGCGTATCTTTTTATTGATAGGTAGAAAGAGTGAGTACAAGAGAGAGTGAGTAGGGAGCAGTGATGACGGGCTGCTCAGCCCGGATACATGGCTAAGTTTTGATGATTGTTAATGTTGACTACCGGCTTAGCTTTACACAGCCAAACAATCTCTTTTAAGTAAATATTTCTTAGTCCATTAAGGTGTAGCTATTGTTAAAGCACAAAACAGTCAATTAACTAAGTCCGACCCGGCCAGGCCATGGACACACCTACACCTGCCCTCCGACACTGACTCCTCCTCCATCTTCCGTGCATCTACTTCTTGGGTACTCAGAGATGGCAGATCTTGTCGATTCTGGACGGATGCTTTGATTGACGGCATGGCCATTGCGGATATCGCCCTTGCCCTCCTTCCCTTGGTCCCCCGCTGACGGCGCAAGCGCTCTGTGGCGGATGGGCTCCAGGACCGCAGCTGGATCGCGGACCTGCATGGCGCCCTCACGCCCACTGCGCTGGTGGAGTACGTCCAGCTCTGGACTAGGCTCCGTCACCTTCACCTATCCGCCTCCCCCGACCGTCTTGTCTGGCGCTGGACCGCGGATGGGAAATACTCCGCCAGGCCATGCTACCGAGCCCTCTTTGCTGGATCCACGTCCGCTCCCTTCTGGCGCCTTACCTGGAAGTGCTGGGCCCCCTTGCGCGTCAACATGTTCACCTGGCTGGCCGACCTCGACCGCTGCTGGACTGCCGCAAGGCTGGCTCGCCACGGTCTCTCTCACAACGACAGATGCGTTCTTTGCAACCAGGATGCTGAGACCATGCAGCATATAATCATCGGCTGCCCCTTCTTCAGGCAGATTTGGCATGATGTCCTGGCATGGGTGCGCGCCACCGTCCCCCCTCCCTCTAGCTCCGAAGAGTTCCTCCAATGGTGTTCCTCGATGATCACGAGCTCCCCCACAGGACATCGCAAGGGGTTGGCCACCCTTGCAACCCTGACGGCCTGGTCCATCTCGAAGCAGCGTAACCGCTGCGTCTTCGACGGCGAGTCCCCCTCCGCCTCCCGGCTCCTTGAGCTTATCCAGAGCGACGCACGCTTTTGGGCTAGGGCTGAAGCACACGGTCTAAATGTGTTGTTGGCATAGGTTCTTAGCCATGCTGAGCAGCCCGTGATCACTGCTCCCGACAGTCGACATTAACAATCATCAAAACCTTTTCATTCTTTGAAACTTGGACGAACCAGATGCTCAGATTTGACGGCTGAATAGCAAAATTGTTTCTTTTGTGTATGGACTGGCGGGGCTCCTCTTTGCGAAAAGAAAATCTGATGCTCCAAATGTCCAAATACTGCTCCGAATCAATCACACGAGCCCTGCCACTGAGCGACGACGTTGACTCTGGGACATGCTGATATTGCTTAGCCAAGAAGACTTCCGTAGACCATGAGCATGAGGAGTGGACGTTATATTCCACATGTATGCACCTCGTGGACGAATTTGGTACTCTGGTTTCGAGTGCCGGGCCGAGTTGAGATGAGATGCCTGCTCGGGAAAGCATGGGCGCTTTTCGGGATGATTGCCATCTTTGCATCTCCGCACTGGCTCGAACAGGCAACAAGCAGGATTCGTTTGGCTGGCCTCCAACGCAGTGACCAGTGACCCAAACAGATACGAATTTTGTCCACATTTTATTCGTTTGGGTCGCTCGTCCGCTTAATGGACATGAGGCGGACACGTATGGCATATGGATGAACTCAACGCACAAGACCAAAAAGCGGACAAGCGAGGCTGCCGGCGTGGAGACACAGCTTTCCTCCCGCGCAGCCGCACTCCTCCGCGGCCGCAGCCCGTGCCGCAGCTCGTCGTCCCGCTGAGCTCGCCGCCCCGCTCCCTTCCCGAGCTCGCCGCCCGCGCCCGGCCCCGAGCTCGCCGCACCCTCCCTAAACTCGCCGCCTCGCTCGCCGCGCCCCTAGCCACGCCTGGACCTGCACCGCCGGCTGACCGCCCCGGCGCATCCGCTGCCTCCTCCAGACGCCGCCTGCACCACCCGCCGTCCGCCTCGCCGCAGCCGAGAGCGGGCGACGGGAGCGTGCTTGGTTGTGGAGGTAGTGCGGGGTCACTGAAAAGTAGGACCAAACCGGACACGAGAGGACAGGAGCGGGCGAGAGCGGGCGACGGGAGTGTCCGCTTTTGTCCGTCGCGGACCCATTTGTGGCTAAAATTTGGGCTCAGTTCGGTTTGAAACGGACAGCAGGCGGACGCTTTGTTCATTTGGATTGTCCCATTGGACCAACTTTTCTGTCCGGATGACCCAAACAGACAAAATGGATCGCTGGGTTGGAGTTGCTCTAATGGCGCCAATATCACTATATGCCGTTCTCTCCGGGGAGCGACAGTGGCCTGCTGATCCGTGTTATTTATTTATTTTTTGAGGGGTAGAACCGTGTTATTTTTTTGTGAAATACATACGAGAGTGCGTATTACATATTGAAGGAAACGAATGGATATAGAACCCACCACAGTTTACATTATGTTACACGAGAGTCTGTTAGTGGAGCTTAAGGAGTTTTGTATGAGTATGTCAGTGAAGCATGTGAAGATGGACTCGTGGGTGACCTCATGTTGGCACCTGCTTTTGAGAGCCGCTTGGTGGTTCATCACCCTGCATCCGGCAAGACAGACGATTGCCTCATGAAGGAGAAATCAAGGAGAAACAAAAAGCATGAAGTATGACGCCAAAGGCAAGGCATCCGGAATTTTATGATGGATAGTGCTCACATTCTCATCTCGTCGTTGTGGCTTTGATCTTCTGACTCACTGTGTTGGCGTTCTTGCCAAGTGTTGAGGGTTGTGAGTGTTGTGCGTTAGGAGCATTGGGTGGGCAGCCTATGTGGTGGTGTTTTGTGCTTTGTGAGTAGCCTGATATTGGATTGTTTGTATCGATTTTCACCAGATTTTTCATAAATTAATTAGGCAATTCTCTTTTTCTTAATTAATTGATGAGGCAATTATTTTGTCTTTGTTTCAAAAAAATGTTACATGAGAATGAGAACACTCCACATCCACTACCACACTCCTAGTGGTATCAACTATACTGATTACTCATCCCAGCCCACCATAGCTAAACCAGCAAGAAAACGTCCATGTCTTCCTTGAGCAATCCTGCCAATCTCTACGCTCTTCCTTCTCGTTTGATAATATATACAAAGTATCTAAGATGTTGAGGGTGATGCCCCATCAAACACAATTGCATTCTGCTCTTCATGGTAGCATCCCTCCCTAATTAAATTGTTTGCTAATGTTAGAGAAAGCTGGAATAGGATAAGCAGCGAGGGATTTACCTGTTATTTTCTTTGCCTTTTGTACATATTTATATATAAATGAAAATTGCCGAAGAACAATTGTTCTACGGTCTCGGGTTAAACAATTGCATTCTGGTGTTTTCATAATTCTCATATATTTTTTAAGAATATAATTCCCATAATGTTAGTGTTATAAGTGTCCTCGATTTTTTTTTGTGAGCATCTGTTCGATCTTCTCGTGTTGCACCGATCCACAAGGTCATCATCCATTGTAGGAGCTTGCCCATGATCCCCCAAAGCGCTCCAAAACGAGAACCATACCGTGAGTGCAAAGACACATGTCATCATCCATGGTAGGAGCCTGCTGATCCGTGTTTGCATGCACAAATTCTAACAGCATTTTTCTTTCGTGTGCTTTTGCTGTAGGTGCGGCCTTTTGGTGAGCTAGCGCGTGTCAATCTGCTAGGTTGACACATGGCACCGCGCGCGTGTGGTCCAAGTTGATGTTCAAGATGGGAGCGCAAACTTATCCGAGAGAAGAACAAACGGTGACTGAATGGTGCTCGATCTGCTTCAACGGCATTGATCAGCACTTTTTTATTCCTCGTGAGATAACAAAACATATAGCTTTAAGCAACGTGGCCACAAATGGTCTTTCTGGACTGATATTGGATTTTTTTTTCCCGGTTAATGAGTTTTACAAGAGCACCTACAATTGGATTAGGCAAATCTGACACCCTAAATCTCATTGGCGTGTCCGGACGTGTCCATGAACATCACTGGTTCGGCCCTTAAATGTCCTCGTCTGCAAACACAATCTTCACTTTTAAAACATCAAATCAATGCAAACACATGCACATCGATCATTACATTTAAATAATAAATAGCGCACACAAATAAAAATTATTCGTACATAACAAATACATGGCTCAACATAAAATTTATTCAGAGTGCATAATTGAAACATAAAATACATAGTTCATTGATTTCAAAAGAGGGTCCACGTATGGAGGAGGATTTGCGGCACGCAGGTGCGGGGGCACTCAGGTCCCTGGTGCCAACTTTTTATTTTGGCTTCCGATTTTGAAAGTGTTATTTCTTTAAAAGGAAAAATCCAAATTAAGTTTTGTTTTCGTATTCATGTTTCACGAGACCATCGCTTTGAAATAAGATCCATTTTGAATATATTTTGATGACTTCTAGAGAAAAACTATTAAGTTTCGAATGTTGAAACATAGTACGAGCGATAGACAAAAATCAATTATTTTGTTTCTACGCCCGACAGAAAAAATTGCTTAAAATTCTATCTCTGAAAATTATTGAAACTTTGCGTTTTTAGATGCAAGAAACGTAAGTTTCTCGTTGAAACTTAATGCTTTTTGAGGGACTTTGTTTTTTACCTTGCCCTCGTGTGGGATTCAACTACTTCCGTGCGGCAGATCAAGCGGACGACAGGGCTTGGCAGGTGAGTGCCCCCACACTTATGTACCCCTGCAAATTTCCGGTCCACACATGAGTACTTGCATGTGCGTCTGTTGATCCCGAAGTTGTCAATGCATCTTTAGAAAGTTCACAAAATCATGCGTGCGGGTTGCCCCTTCGACCTCTTTCTCCACGATCATGTTGTGCAAGATTACATGACATGTCATCACCTGCCAAAGTGTCTTCGATTCACACATCATTGCAGCTCCATGAATAATACCCCAACGAGCCTGGAGCACTCTGAAGGCCGCCCATTGTTTCGTACCTTGGGGATGGGATATAATCTTCACAAATGCCACCATTCATGATATATACCATCAGCAAGGTAATACCCCATTTTATAGTTGTGCCCAGTGGCGGAGCTATGGGCCGATTGTTGGGCGGGCCAGACACAGAAACTACATTGAATACTTGATTTTTAGGCCCAGTTTTTATGTCTTCCTTCCCTGTTTTTTCTGGGCTGGGCGGGCCAAGGCCCAATTTGGCCCTCACGTAGCTCCGCCCTGGTTGTACCCATTGACGATGTACTTGTATGCCGGAGCATCCACATCACAAAGTCTCTTGACAAAAAAGATCACTCGAGCACATTGGTGTCATTGTGAGATCCAGGCGTGTCAAAGAAAGCATGCCAAATCCACAAGTCTCACTACCTCAAATATGATGGTAGCCTCTTTGGTCTGACCTTGGTATTCCCTGTGCAAATCTTTCAGGCAGTTCTTCCATTGTCAATGCATGCAATCAACTGAACTGGGCATATACCTAGGAAACCTCTTAATGCTCTAATTGCCAATAATTTTTCTATGTCCTTCACATTATGTTCTCTCAGGTACTCCGGTCCAAACACCTTCACCACGGTTCAGCGTGGACTTCAGTCATCTGGCCTCTCTCATCTGGATTTGATCATTAATGGCATATGCTAGTTTATCGTCAGCAAGCACCCCGAGAGCAGTCATGCATTCCCGCGGAGGAGAGAAGGAAAGTTGTCAACAACAATCCTTCCACGGCTTGAAGTAGTCGTCACTCTCCTCAGCAACATTTACTTCGTGCAAGAACAAATTTTTGCTCATCCGAATGGGACGTAAAAAAACCTTCATGGTATGTTGAGTCCGGTATGAAGTATTCCTTGTAGAGAAGTCGTGTGCTAGAGATACTATCCCGAGGAACAACTCTTATGCGCTTTATCGAACCCTTGAGGTTCAGAACATGCTCCTCTTGCTTCTCCAATTCTTCCTGGATGCTCATCATTTCAGCATCTTTGTCATCCGAATCTGACGAACCGATGAAATCTTTGAATATGAATTTGTTAAGGTTCGTGTTCCCATACTCATCATCCGATGAATCCATCGTTTGCCTACAAATGATCAAAAGAATAAAAAACTGCTCGGACATTTCATCGAACACATAAAGCATGAGGTGTACGTCTGGAGGAGATGGATGTATTGGGGGAATGTTTGGTGGCGGCGACCATGTTCGGTGGTGGCATGGTCGACGACGTTGTGGGTTTGGGCCACCGATGGCGGCACTATGGGTTGGGGACAACGATGGAGCTAGGGTGGTGGCTATGCGGACGAGGTTGAAGAATGGAGAGGAAGAGGGAAGGTCGGGCTTGGTTGGGGACATCTTGAAGAGATTTGGGAAGGGGCCCTCCCGTCAGTCTTACGTTGCGAACGCACCCGGGCTTCCACGCATCTGCCCCACATATGGGTTGGGTTTGGGAGGGTGCCAAACAACCCGAATGTAGAAAGTTGATTTGAGGGATCCGGCTTGGTGACAATTTTGAGACCATGCCATTAGCCCGACTAGATAGGGGGATTTTTGGTGTCTGGTTATAGATGCTCTAAGGGCATCTCCAACGCCGATATGCAAATTCCTCCGGTATATGTCAGTTTTTGTGTCCGGACGTGGTCCGCGGACATGATACAGGAGTGAGCTATCCAACGCTAATTACAAAGTATCCGGCTGTGAGGAGAAAAAGTAGGTGGAGACCATGCATGTGGTGGCTATTTGTGACGTGGTGTCCGGTTGGGAAGAGAGAGAGAGGAGAGGGCAACCATGCATGTGAAGAGAGAAGAGAAAAGAGGGGAGGACCATGCAGAGGCTTTTGGTTGGTCATATCTCAAGTGGATGTCCGAACTCTGGTATATCTTCCCACTTTTGTCATCACTTTGCCGGAACAGACGTCCGGACCACTTCACGGACTGATACAGATCCCCATTGAATTACAAAAGTAAATAAATATGTTTGATCAGACATATACCGAAGCTTTGCGGGTCTCCCTTAAAGATGCTCTAACAACTTATTGTCAGTTCACACTAGAAACAGTCGTTCTATGAGGAAGCGATACTTTTGGTGAAAATGATAAATCTATCGGTATCAGTAAATGGCAAAGAATTCACCGTGCAAAGCTGCATCCAGATTGCTGCGGCCAACTTATGTACTCCTCAAACAAAACATTTTTTCTTTGAACACAGTACAGACGCAACCGCTCATATATATATGCATACACTTACCCCTATGAACGCACACACGCACATCCTACCCCATATGAACACCTCCAGGAGACTAAGTCAGCATGTCATCTTGAGACAAGATAAATGCGAGCACCATGATTTGAATCCTGGTGGGCTGGGGATATCACTGTCCTCCTAACCATCCAACCACAACCACAGATTGGTTCGCCAAAAAAAACATCTTGACACCAACATTATCGATCCCCAATTCCTTTAGCAAAAATTAATCGTACCCCTTCGCACGCGACATGGGAGGTGCCTAGGCGATAGGGTTTTCTGCCTCCTGTCGGCACCGACATCGATCTGTTTCGTCTCGCTAAAGGAAATATGCCCTAGAGGCAATAATAAAGTTATTATTTATTTCCTTATTTCATGATAAATGTTTATTATTCATGCTAGAATTGTATTAACCGGAAACTTAGTACATGTGTGAATACATAGACAAAACAAAGTATCCCTAGTATGCCTCTACTTGACTAGCTCGTTTATCAAAGATGGTTATGTTTCCTAACTATAGACATGTGTTGTCATTTGATGAACGGGACCACATCATTAGGAGAATGATGTGATGGACAAGACCCATTCGCTAGCTGAGAATTATGATCGTTACAGTTTCATTGCTACTGCTTTCTTCATGACTTATACATGTTCCTATAACTATGAGATTATGCAACTCCCGAATACTAGAGGAATACTTTGTGTGCTATCAAACGTCACAACATAACTGTGTGATTATAAAGATGCTCTACAGGTGTCTCCGATGATGTTTGTTGAGTTGGCATAGATCAAGATTAGGATTTTCCACACCGATTATCGGAGAGGTATCTCTGGGCCCTCTCGGTAATACACATCACTATAAGCCTTGCAAGCAATGTGACTAATGAGTTAGTTGCGGGATGATGCATTACAGAACGATTAAAGAGACTTGCCGGTAATGATATTGAACTAGGTATGGTGATACCGACGATCGAACCTCGGGCAAGTAACATACCGATGAGAAAGGGAACAACGTATGTTGTTATGCGGTTTGACTGATAAAGATCTTTGTAGAATATGTAGGAGCCAATATGAACATCCAGGTTCTGCTATTGGTTATTGACCGGAGATGTGTCTCGGTCATGTCTACATAGTTCTCGAACCCGTAGGGTCCGCACGCTTAACGTTCGGTGATGATCGGTATTACGAGTTTATGTGTTTTGATGTACCGAAGGTAGTTCGGAGTCCCGGATGTGATCACGGATATGACGAGGAGTCTCGAAATGGTCGAGACATAAAGATTGATATATTGGACGGCTATATTCGGACACCGGAAGTGTTCCGGGTGGTTTCGGAGAAAACC
>NC_057796.1:300992663-300993250 GCF_018294505.1 Triticum aestivum
GCCTACATGGGCCATAGGGAAGAGGGGAGGCAGCCCACAAGGGGCAGGCGCACCCCCTCCCTATAGGGAGTCCGAATTGGACTAGCACTACAAAATAAAGACACATCCGTGACATTTTGGGCCGAACGAAAAAAAATTATGTCATACTTATGACACTTCTATGACGATAATTGTGACAAAACCCGGTATCATCATTGATGTGGTGGGGTCCTACTTCTATGACAAAAAATTATGACAGAAAATGGGCTTTTCGTCCTGGGTGGGCCGGAGACGCAGCTGCATGACATTCTTTGCGCCGTCCACGACGGAAAAAACCGTGGTAGAAGCGAGGGCGAGGAAAATATCGGGGTGTTCCCGGTTACGGTGGGTGGTCGGGGCCGAGCGATGCGCGTTTCTCTCGTACACGCACGCGCGTGGGTGCGAGGCGTTGGGCTCTAACTGAACCCGAGCGATTGCACTGCAGGCTACGCGTTACTGAACCCGATCGATCGATCGATGGCTGTTAACTGAACCCGATCGAGCGATTCCTTTGCTACTGCTGCTAACTGAAGCCGATCGATGCTGCCTCTGGATGAACAGT
Organism: Triticum aestivum; assembly: GCF_018294505.1. Taxonomy (NCBI): domain Eukaryota; kingdom Viridiplantae; phylum Streptophyta; class Magnoliopsida; order Poales; family Poaceae; genus Triticum; species Triticum aestivum. The sequence continues at coordinate 300,993,244 of NC_057796.1, forward strand.
GAGCGTT
>NC_057796.1:300993466-301016666 GCF_018294505.1 Triticum aestivum
GTTCTCGGTGGGGTGGAGGAACAGGACCCCGTGGCGTTGCCTCTGGATGAACAGGACCCCGATCGTTCGAGCCGGTTGGGGCTGGATGAACATGACCCCGTGGAGGGCAGGATGAACAGGACCACCCCGTGGAGGGCAGGATGAAGAGTAGGCTGGATGAACAGTAGCCCGTGGAGGGGTGGTTGAACAGGAGCCCGTGGAGAGGGCTGGTTGAATAGTAGCCGGTGGAGTAGCGCACGGTGGAGGCTGGATGAACAGGAGCCCGCGGATGAACAGTCGCAGGTGAAGGCTGGAGGAGGTCGACGGTGGATGAACAGTAGACCGTGGAGGCTGGAGGGGGTCGACGGTGGAGATGAACAGTATCCCGTGGAGTCCCGTTTTGTGGTACGCCACACCCCTCGCGATGAATAGGACCCCCGTTTCGACCGTAGCGCTCCAACACAAGTCCGTTTCCTCCGTTTTGCGGTACACCACACCCCTCCCGATCAACAGGACCCCCGTTTCGACCGTAGGAGGTCCGTTTACTCCGTTTTGCGGTACGCCAGACCCCTCCCGATGAACAGGATCCCGTTTCGAACGTGGCCGGTCGAACACAAGGCCGTTTCCTCCGTTCTTCCGTCCAAGCCGGTTGGCTCCCACGCGTTCCGTTGCCTCCCGATGAACACGACGCATTCCGTTGCCTCCCCATGAACACGACGACGACGCTGTTTCTCCGTTCTGCCCCAGCCATGTACACGAGCCCTGGCCATACGTACGTGCGAGTAGGCGTTCGAGACCCCGCCCGTATTTACGTACGTGGCCGTATTTACTTTCTTGCACCCTGGCCGCTGTACGTACGTGTACATGCTACGTGCGCGCTTCTACTACGACACGTGCGCGCCTCTACATCGACCAGTATGTACGTACACGTTCGCGACCAGAATGACAACGCTACGTACGCTTTGACCAGGTGGGTCCTGACTGTCAGGCACTTCCTTGCCTGCGAAGATGTAGCTGGTGGGTCCCAGCAGTCAGGGGGCAAATCGTTTTTTTGCCCGGACGCACTTCTTTGCGTGAGAAGATGTAGCTGGTGGGTCCCAGCAGTCAGGGGGAAACTTTTTTTGCGAAATACGGTGGCCCATCCGGTGGGTCCCCGCTGTCAGGTGGAGGAATAATTATTTTGCGCATAATAAGGAGGCACTTCCTTGATGCGGCCGTGGACCCAGCTGTCAGCCTCTGCACGTACAGTACTCTTCCGATCAAAGTTGTTCCTTGACCACGTTGACCACGCCGCGCCGAGAGCACCAGGGCAATGGACGACGGCGAGGCCTAGGAAGGGGACGACGCGGAGCCGGGGAAGACGCGGCAGTGGAAGCCTGCGCGGAGAGGAGTACGAGGGTTCACTAGTTCGGCTGCGGTGTGAGGCTGCCGTCGCCACAGGGCCTGGCCAGCGGTGGGAATAGTAGGGGGCGGTGAGGGCTCCGCGGCAGCACAGCCGGCCACGGGAGGCAGGAGCATGCGGCACGACCGACGCTGCTTTGGGTGGCTGGAGCAACAAGACCAGAGGTTGAAAAAGCACTACGGCCGTTGGATGGACATCGTACGGTCACTGGAGCTAGAATCGTTCATATTGACTAAGTTGACAAAGCACTCCGTCCCCATCAACTTAGTAGGCCTACAAGTCAGCCTCCCACCAAGGTGGGTCCCAACCAGCAGGGGGAGTATTCATTTTTTTGTGCGTAATAAGGAGGCACTTTCGGTGGGTCCGAGCTGACAGCGGGGGGAGCGTTTTTTCGCGCAATACGGTGGCCCGTCCGGTGGGTCCCAACAGTCAGGGGTGAAACGTTTTTTTCGCGAAATACGGTGGCCCGTCCGGTGGGTCCCTGCTGTTAGGTGGAGGAATCATTATTTTCCGCGTAACAAGGAGGCACTTCCTTGCTGCCGTCGTGGACCCAGCTGTCAGCCTCTCCACATACAGTCCACGTCCGATGGAAGCCGTTCCTTGACCACGTTGACCACGCCGCACCGAGAGCACCAGGGCGGTGGACGAGGGCGAGGCCTAGGAAGGGGACGACGCGAAGCCAGGGAAGACGCGCAGTGGAAGCCCGCGCGGAGAGGAGTACGAGGGTTCACTGGTTCGGCTGCGGTGCGAGGCTGCCGTCGCCGCAGAATAACAGGGGGTGTGGGTGAGTAGAGGGATGGCCTGGCCAGCGGTGGGAGTAGTAGGGGGCGATGAGGCTGCGCGACAGCACAGCCGGCCACGGGAGGCAGGAGCAGGCGGCACGACCGGCGCTGCTTTGGGCGGCTGGAGCAAGAAGACCAAGGTTTGAAGAAGCACGACGGCCGTTGGATGCACATCGTATATTCACTGCAGCTAGAATCATTTATATTGACTAAGTTGACAAAGCCCTTGGTACGTGTCAACTTAGTAGGCCCACGGGTCAGCTTCCGAAACGGTGCGCCCCAGAGGTTAGGGGGAGGAATCATTTTTTGGGCGGGTGAAGCTAGAATATCTGAGATTGAAGAAGAAGCACGGCATCCGTTGGATGAACATCCAACGGCCACTGCTGCTAGAACTGTGTGTTGACTATAAGTTGACAAAGCCTTGCATTCGCGTCAACTCTCTTTTTTTAGGGGACGCGTCAACTTAGTAAGGCCACAAGTGTGTGGCAGAGAACTTATAACCCATTTGAGATTTGTAAGAATGTGCAGCCAATTTTGGAGTTCTAATGGAATTTACTACAGCCCATTTACAGTTTGTTAAAAGTACATCCCATTTCAACCAACCATTTAAAACATAATTCAATAAAATTTTCCACATTTTGATGGGATCCGAAATATTTTTATCCCGAAATTTCTAGTCAGATTAAATACAATTTCAATATAAATTTATATTACGTAAAAATCCAACGAAATATTGCGCTCGCAACAATTAATGAAATTAAAATTTTCAATACCCAAAAATAATATTTTATAAAGTAATTACGTGTTTGGTGCATTTTTTATAGTTATTGCCGAGTTTTTATAATTACATCCCATTTATTATTTCTTAAAGCCCATTTTCTTGTTAAGCCTAATGCATCCCTCCTAGGAAAGATTTGCAGCCAAGCGGGGTGGAGAATAACAACTTGACCTTGCCTGGATATTCCTAAAAAAAGTATAGCTGGGCTAGCCATTTTCAGCTTGAAAAATATTAATATCTGGGCTGGATATCTGGCCTGGGCTAGACGGGCCACAGCCCGCCCAGTTAATAGCTGCAGCGATGTTTTCGTTGTTGTTCAGAGGAGAAAAATTAATATCTGGGCTAAACATCGCTCAAGAAAAACTATGCAGTGCTCACACCTCAGAAACACAAATACTGCTCGAGCTGCTTGGTCCCAGCTGTCGGCCGCTTCTTGTGCAATTCTCTCGTTTATTGACTACATAGGTTGACAATGGTGTGGGACCGTGATGTCAGGAAACCAGGAGGAAGCAAAAAAAAAATAGTTTTATATACTAATAAGGAAGCACTTGTGTACGTGCGGCTATGGCCCTGGTGGGTCCCCACTATCATCTTCTCTAAGTAAAGTCATCTCCTCATCCTCATGTCCGTTGACCATGTTGACAATGCGAGACGGCGGCGCCACAGCGAGCGCAACAACTCGAAGGACGACGGAGAGGGCCTCGCGGGCCCTACGGATGGTCTGATACAGCGCCCGCTGCTCATTCGGGAAGCCAGGATCATAGGGCCACATGTCCGCGACGGCATTATCGTTCGCTTGTTCACCGGTGCTCGTTGAGGAGACAGAGATTGCAGCACAGGTCCTCCTGCGCTGGTAGCTCTTCCGCCATTAGGGCGTCGAAGTGCGGCCGCACCTGCTCTATGGTGAACACGGCATGAACCGGCTTGGACAGTGGCACTGGCTCCTGGTCGGAAGCTACGTCCATCGTCTGATTGTCGTCGCTCAGCTCGGCATGGTAGCTGGCGAGCCAGCATGTCCGGCTGCTGGACCGACCCGCTGCCAAGCACGAGTCTGACTGCCCTGGCCCACCCAGACCGCCTCCCTCGCCCGCGCGCACTTTCCGCCCGAAATGGTCAGCGCCGCCCGCCCCGCTTCCTGGTGCATGCGATTGCTCCGCCTTCAACTGCCCACCATGGCTTCCTCGCGCTCCAGCGCTCTTCGGGACGGGCGGACGACGGACCACAAGGAGATGGCAGCCATTGCTGCCGACTGGCTGGCCGGCAGGCAGCCGGAGGACGATGACGTCCCAATGGAGAACATGGTAGTCGACGATCCGGCGCCAACCCCCTCCTCCGCGCTATCCTCGCCGGTGCATTGCACCATGACCATCGGCGATGCACGTGCCCAATATATGGACACGGTGAGGCAGAATCGTGAGGAGCAGTTCTGGGAGGCGCAGGCCGATGCCGCCTACAACCACCATCTCCTCCAGGAGCACCTGCAGGCGGAGGAGCAGATCGCCGTGAAGCGGGCGGAGCAGGAGGCGCTGCTCGACTCGTACTGCTCCGCCAGCGAGGGCCGCCTCGAGCGCTGGCGGTACCGCATGCGGGTGGCGGAGGCTGCGGCCGCCTACAAAGAGGGCGATGAAGCGGGCGAGGCGCTGTTTGGCGAGACCGAGGACGAGGCACAGGACAATGGTGGCTCCGATGAGTCCCCGCTCCGCTGGCGTCGACGAGGCCCTGCTCCGCCGAGGCCCCGCGGCGCCAACAACGAGGCAGAGGACCCGCCGGCACCGCCGAGGCCCCACCCTGCCGGCAACGAGGGGGAGGATTTTCCCCGCTCCGCCGAGGCGCCGCCCGCCGGCAACGAGACAGAGGACATCGCCGGCTCCGCCGAGGCCCCGCCCCGCTGCCAACGAGGCCGCGCCACACAGAAAATGAGGAAGAGTAGAACACGGTAGGTCGCCACCGCTCGGGTCCAAGTAAGGCCACCGCTGCTACCCTCCGGTTGCTGGCACTGAGTTGTACATCATGGAGCAATTCTATGATTACAGGATGATTGGGCAAGCTCATGAGATACAGTCATTTGCTAGAGAACTTGAGCACTTCAGTTGTATGCTACCAGACAAGTTTGTTGCCGGAGGTATCATCAATAAGCTTCCTCCTTCGTGGATCTCATTGGCACTCTTGATGCGGAAGAAAAGGCGAGAGCAAAGGACACACGTGCTCGAGGAATTGAGGGAGGATCTAGTGCCAATCTGGTATATAAGAAGAACTTCCAGCCCCACAAGTTCAAGAATAAGGGCAAGTTTGATGGTAAAGCAAAGTTTGATGGGAAGAACAAGGCTGTGCAACACACGAACTTCAAGAAGAAGAATGACAAGAAGAAAGGTGTTTGTCATGTGGGGATCCTGATCATTGGGCTCCAAGTTGCCCTAATCTCTATGACAAGCTAGGCGGGTTGACCACTGACGGCCGGTTAGCTTCTTGGCGGCGACGTGGAGTCGGAGAGCTATGTTGGAGAAGGACGCTGCGCAATTGGCTGACTGACACGTGGGCCCAACCGGCATCTGGGCCACATGTCTGTTACGCACCTGCACCTGCAGTTAAGTCACTGAAGCTTATGTTCGGCTCAGCCGGACACAGGTGGGTAGCTTTGGTTAATTAATTATACCTCCAGCGCACCCCTTTTAGTTGAAGAATGTATGAAATGTAATGAAATCCGGCATGTTTTTATATGAAATCCGACCGTGTATGAATGAATTTATTTCGATTAGTTTGAATTCTTGTATCACTGGCATTGGATGAACATGCAAAACAATACGTACTAGCATTATTCCCAAGGTGATCACCTCATTCGCAGCCGTTTCACATGTACTCCCTCCGGTCCTTTCTAGTCTACATACAAGTTTTGTGTGCAGTCAATGTATCTCTACTTTGACCAATCTTATAGAAAAAAGTATGCACTTTCACAATGTGCGAAGTAAAAAGGAACAGAAGGATTACAAAGAGTTTTTGCAGCTTTTTAGCGTTCCTGTACATTGCAATCAAACACACATGCCTGGCAATTCATAGAGAACATTCAAAACAATCGATGATTATGCATCTCAGCGATTCACATGTCAGAGCCAATATTTACTTCACAACTAAAGAATAAAGAAAAAATGGATCGACGCTGCTGACAGCAAAGGGCGTCCCATTCAAAAATATCAAACGCATGTCTTCTTGCTAAAATCAATGAGCAAAATTTGACAAGGTTTTCCCATTACAAAATATCAAATGCCTATGATTGTGGAATGGGCAGGGTTTGCCATCAGTTCGGACATTGACATGGCACCTCGTGCTAAATAAACCAGATGTTCTTTTTGTGCAGTTCCACCAAAATCAACCAAATTCGCGCGTAGCTTGTATGATTTCGCCCTTATATGTTGCAACGCCTTGAACTTATCGGCACCTCCTTTCTTGTGGTGGAAATGAATGATTCGATGTATTCATGAACATTTTGTGCAGTTCCCATTGAAATCAAGCTGAGCACCCCTGTTTGCACAAATACAAAAAAAGTAATTAGTATAAAGCAAACTGTACTATGAATTGACAGTTTAAATAGGTACCTACATGGTCCATGTAGAGCACACTTTTAGAAAAATGGAACTCACCGGAAAGAATCCTAGAACAACATTGTACTCGCGCATCACAGCAAGAAAATGGAGATTTGTCAGTCCTTCTGAGCTGAAGTTAGTTTGGTCTTGTGGGGGGTAATGTAACCATCCTTCAACTGCTCCTTCTGATGAGAAGATAGACAGGGCTTCTTCATCCTGGCATAATCAGAACTAGTCACTTCACGTACTCCATATTCTTCTTCAGAGGAGGATGATCCTGTTGTGCAAAGACAAGAGGATAACTAAATGCTAGCATCCCTATTTGCTCGAAAAAAAGAAAAGGAAATATTTAAAACAACACAGATGAAGCACTTCTCAAGGACAATACCACCTTTTGATGACAGTATCTAAACAGTAGCACAACAGCAATACAGATGACAAAGCTCAATCATATGGATGAAATCAGTGGGCGAGCACCAACCTTTGTCAGGAGGCTTATTGTGTAGAGCATACAGATGAAGCACTTCTCAGGAACCATCTGTTGCTATCTACTGTGGTGGCCATGCTTACTAAGTTACTATATACTCCTCGATTAGATTAATGTTTCCAACATCTTCCTGTGCAGTTCCACTAAAATATATGGTATCTTCAAAGAAGATCCCAGTTTGCACAAGTAGAGATAATTACGTATTACATTAAGAGTGGCATCAAATCAGTGGCAAAACAATTGCTCGTTCCAGCCATAGCAATAAATTAAGATGCAAAACTATATCATTGCTTGTGTCATCACAGTTCCAGTGCTTCTTTACAGCACGAGGAGTTGATTTTTGTTTTTCTTCCGCTTGTTCTTCCCCTTCATCACTTGGTTCAATAACAGACAAGCTTCGCCTTCAATGTAAGATTTGGCATGTCAATTAGGTTGCACAAGTATAACACTAAACAATGACATTAATTTTCTGATGAAAGTTGCAAAATACAGGCCAACAGTTGTGAAATATCCTTATCTTACCTCAATGGGATATTGCGGTGCACATACAGATTGGAAGTTTTGTCTCCATTTGTGCAGTTCACTAAAATCAAGCAACATTACCGTACAAGTAGCACAACATATGAAAGCACACTGCAGGATCATGTGAAAGAAGGTTAGTACTGACCTCTCATGACGCGGAATTCAAACAACTCACAAGAAGAAGATCTGAACCAAATTTGCCAACACGGATAGGAAGTAAGATCTCCTCTTGTGCAGTTCCACTAAGATCAAGCAATCAAGCAACATTGTCGGTGTGACATTTTGGTTGAACTGCACAAAACACTCTTAAAACAAAAGTGTTTTGTGCAGTGCAACAAAAAGTCACAATGGCAACGAGGTGAAGTAGATAACCCTGTTTACACAGAGGTGCAAAGGAAACAACTAGTGGTCAATAACGGTGGATGACACAGAAGCCAACAAAAAGAAGCATCTACCTTATCTAATGGGAAAGAAAGCAAGACAGTAGCATTTCTCAAACGGTGGCATTGATTAATATTAACAGAGAGATTATATTAACAATAAAAATCGTTAAACATGTAATTTGCTTTTAAAGAAAGAAGACCCCGAGGGAGTCTTTTTGGGACTTTTTCCAACAGTTGCCCCTGCCACGCATCGCACCTTGTCTCTATTAGTTCATTACTAGGGGTAACATGGTCTTTTAGCATGTCATTTAATAACCTCTAGTCCATGTTTAGTCCCTGGAACCAAGTAGGTAGGGACTAGGGAGTTTTTAACCAAACAGGGCCTTAGATTAACAACAACTAAAGAGTTGCACGGGACAGTGGACGCACCAGCACCATGTGCATCTACCGATGTACTGGGGTGATGCACAGTCTGTTGCAACAAAGAACAAACAACCAAGGAGCATATTTGTGTTGGTCCCAGTTTTGTTATCTTTAGACACCTTTCCCTATGTGAGCGCAGCAAATCTAGTCATGCTCAAACTCTACAGCCTTGTCCCCCAAAACAAAAGGTCAGTTCGTTACATATATGCGTACTGCGTTTGTCATTGTTTTCCCTTTTCGACCAACGTAGGTGCTGGATAGCCAGTCTGTACTAGTACTTTCCCCACTTCCTTTCCTCTGTGAACCACGTCCTAGATTTATGCTATACAACTTTCCCCCATTCCTGTCCTCTTTGAACCACGTCTTAGATTCATGCAATACAACTTTCCCCACTACTTTCCCCCTTCCTTTCCTTTTTGAACCACGTCCTAGATTCATGCTATACAACTTTTCCCACTACTTTCCCCCATTCCTTTCCACTTTGAACCATGTCCTAGATTCATGGTATACAACTTTCCCCACTACTTTCCTCTTTGATCCAACACCTAGATTCGAGTGCAGAAGCGGAAAAAGCCCACATGCAGCTAGAGCAATGCATGTGGAATAAGTAAATTATACCTTAAGGTTCTTGGGGTGTGGTTCGGTGGGCGACCGGAGGCCGTTCGACCCACACTATGTACGGCGGCGAAGAAGAAGGGGTCGGAGGCCCTCCGCGCCGCCGCTGGGTGAAAGTGAATAGCTGCGCCGGTAGTGGATTCCCTCCCTCGCCGACGGCGACAGCGTTAAGCCTCCTTCCCTTCCTGGCGGACGGATCCTGCCGGCTCTTTGACCAGCAGTGAGGGGAGAGAGAGAGGCCAACGAAGTCTTGTTTAGATCTGGAGAGTTTGAGAGAGTGTGAAGAGAGAAACTACAAGCAGACCAGCAGTGAGGGGAGAGAGAGAGGCCAACGAAGTCTTGTTTAGATCTGGAGAGGGTGAGAGAGTGTGAAGAGAGCAACTAAAAGCGCTGAGGCTCCAGCGTGTATATATATACTGGAGAGAGTGTGAAGAGTGCAAACCCTAGAAAACAAGCGCCGAGGCTGCAGCTTATACGTGATGAGGTGATTATACGGTCACTACGAGATCGTATAGCTCCGTATCCATCCATTTTGACCAGTCAAAGAATCCCCCTGGCACGAATTATGCTCAAGTGTAGTTATCGAACCCGAGACCTCAAGTTTGATGAGCGAACATGCTAACCAGCTACACAACCCTCCCGTTATGTTCAACGAGAGGAAAATAATCTTTTATACATTCCTGCATTCGTGTGACAAGCATGCCGTATTTTGTGTGTGTGTGTGGAAGTCATTGGGATTTAAATCATAATCGTGTCATGTGCGTGTGCGTGTGTGTGTGTGTGCGTGTGTGTGTGTTTAACAGCATGTGTGTGATAGAGAGAGCGACAGATCGACCTACTCCTACAGAGAGATGGTGTGTAGTGTACGATTTTAGCCGCGAGAGTCGGTGCATCCTCTCGTTTCCGGGCGTCTGGTAGAGACAGGTGGACAGCTGCCACGCCCGCTCCTGACTAGCCTGGCCCACCCAAAGCCCCTCCATCGCCCACGCGCGCTTCCCGCCCGAAATGGTCAGCGCCGCTCCAAAGAATCGGTGCCGCATCCATGCCCGGGCAGAGCGGACGCGACCTCTCACTGGCGCCTGCGTTGAAGGGAGAAGCGGATTCAAGAGCGATGGTTGCTTCGTCCGTCCAACTTACTGCTGGGTCTATGTGATTTGACTGCTCATTGGTCATTATTACTGAGGTGGTAGGACTGCTGGATGTTCCACGCTGTCGGCGAAAGGAGGTACTACTAGATTACAATTTTCTCCATTCTTACAGCGGAGGAGTGTAAGAGCAGTGAAAACACGCAGGATCAGTGATTACATGGCCCACCTCACACTATCACCATATTTTCTGGACACCGTGCGACACACCTAACACTTTACATAGTACTCCCTCCGTTCCTAAATATAAGTCTTTGTAGAGATTCCACTAGGTGGACTACATACGGAACAAAATGAATGAATCTACACTTAAAATGCATCTATATACATCCGTATGTGGTTCATGGTGAAATCTCTACAAAGACTTATATTTAGGAATGGAGGAAGTACTTGTATAGTACGTAGTGTAATTTATCAGCGAGATAGTACAATGCTATGAAGCTTCCAGCTTCTGTTACATGTATCTTGCGTCCAAGGTTGCCCGTTGCAACATTTCATCAAATACAAAGGAGACTAACATGCATGCTATTGCATCTCAATGATTGACAGATCATAGCAAATATGTACTCCCTCCGTTCCAAAATAAGTGTCTCAACTTTATGCTACATACGGAGCAAAATGAGTGAATCTACACTCTAAAATACGTCTATATACATCAGTGTTTGGAGTATGTACTAGTAGTTCATATTGAAATCTACAAAAGGACATATATATTCCAAACAATATGATAATCTCTCTAACCAAGGTAGTAGGGACGAGGAGTAAGCGGAGGGAGTAGTAAAATTTTCTCCTCGTCCTGCGAGCCACCGCGCGCGTGGGCGAGGGAGCGGGCGTAAGGCGTACAGTACTACTACTACTCATGCAGTCCCTAGCCATTGAAACAGAGACAGCTAAAGAAAAAAATATCCATGCAGTCCCTAGCCCTTGAACCGTAAACCCTAACCAGGCTTTAATTTGCTGGCAACGTGAGCGCTTCCTAAGAAATGAAGTTTGCAACCCTTTGACCATCAGATCATTTTGTGCAGTTTCACCAAAATCGAGATGAGCATCCCTGTGGCAAAGAAATTGAAGAAGCGTGATTAGAATAAGATTACTGGAACTAGTTGATGAGACATAAACTCATCACAAATACAGTACGTAGAAGCCAGTAGAGGTATGTGCGGGGCAAAGAAGTGGAGAAATATCCACATGGAGTGATGTGGGTAGCTGGAGCAGTGGTGCAAGCCGGCTGTAAACGGAGTTGTACCTGAGGGATGTCGGGACGTAACTCAACCTAGAGGAGGGCGGCGGGAGGAGGGAACTACCCACGTCGCGGTAGTGAGCAATGGACGAAGGCAACCTCACCGGCTTTGTGAGAGAGAATGGCGGGGACCCCTGATCGGGATGTGCCAACAGTGGGTTTTCGCCGTCGGCGACGGCGACCGCATCTACACTAAGCATCCACCCCTTCCCCCGGCGGACGTGATCCGCCGGGATGTTAGAAATGTGGCCACAGTAGTTTTGTGCGAGAGAGTGTGAAAACTGAAGAGAGCAACCCCAGCAAGCAACCGTGTAGGCTCGTCCTGCCTATGTATATAGTGGAGCGGTTTCCTTTTATCTCCATATGAACCTATTTATATTGCGTACGTGCCACTGAAGAAAAAAACTTTATTTATAAATGACGCGGAACCTACTACTCGTTCGCCTATAAACCTTGCGCTTGGCATCTCCAAACTATTAACCTTGCGATTGGCTCTTCGCCTCTTCGGGAAGTCGAGCAATAATGGTACTGCAGTATATATCGTTCTGGCTATATGAGACCGAATGAATTGCTGGACGTCCACCACATGGCGAGGGTCGAGGGGCGAGGGAGAGTGCGTACTATTACGTCCGTTTCAATATGGACTACATACGGAGCAAAATGAGTGAATCTACACTCTAAAATATGTCTATATACATCAGTGTTTGGAGTATGTACTAGTAGTTCATATTGAAATCTACTAAAGGACATATATTCCAAACAATATGATAATCTCTCTAACCAAGGTAGGGACGAGGAGTAAACGGAAGGAGTACTAGCAAAATTTTCTCCTTGTCCTGCAAGCCACCGCGCGCGTGGGCGAGGGAGCGGGCGTAAGGCGTAGTAAGCAAGCTTCACCTCATCCTGCGAGCCACCGCGCCCGTGGGCGAGGGAGACGGCGTACTAAGCAAGCTTCTCCTCGTTCTGCGAGTTGACGGGACACATCAAAAGTATTCCAGTGTATAGAGCCTTGCCTCTAAGGTAGGCCCCAGATGGTTTGCCTCTTTTCTAACATAACATGTCAAGTCGCAATTTGTTTGTTCACCCGTGGTAGACGATCCTCCCTCCATCTAGTGGACAACCAGTACACGTGTCAAGTTACCACGTGGGCTACCTTTTCGTACAGAAATGAGCTCCACCGTGTACCCGCGCGGGTGTGGTTGGGAAAGAGACGGGAGTACGTGCGCCGTGCGTGCACCTCTTCTCTTCGTGCACGTTCCTCACCTACGTGGGTGTGTGTGAGAGATACAAACCTAGACAAATGGATTGTGCGTTCGTGAGTGTTTTTTGTTTTTGGGGGGGGGGAGGTTGATTTCGTGAATGTATTTTGTGGGAATATGTGTCGATGACATCTCAAACAAAATTTTGCATGCAATGTGTGTGAAATGGAGGCCTATACATATCATATATAGAGGGTCGGGCGATCCACGAGAAGAGAGGGAGGGGTCATAGATATCGATAGAGTCGAAGAGAGGATCAAGTGGGTGGGTGCGAGATCGATGAAGAGAGCCATCGAAATTGTGTCTGTGTGCAAGTCAAAGATATAGGGCGACTGACCTAGCTACCGGAACGTTAGAGGGCACATGTCAAGTTTGTGTGTGGCAGGGAGACATTGTCGGCATTCTGGGAACGGGGTCCCAGACTTGCCTGCCTGCGGCCCACGGCGTGGCTAAGCCAGCAGGCCGTACGGCCCATCTTCATCAACACGGCATCCAAGACCCTCGCGAGGGGCCAAGCCTCGGGAGGCGGACGACACAAGACCTCCTCAGGAGTGGCCTAGTCAGGCAAGCTCACGAGGAGCAGAGATATCAAGGCGGGGCAAACCTCACGAGGCTCTCGTGACGTGAGCCGTGACGATCGACACCAGGCGGGCGCCAGGGCGCACATCGTCCTTGTTTCCTCTTTGGTGCTAAGGAAGCAAGTGCAGGCGAGGAGTACCGAGGCATCTGCCAAAGGTTGCTATATCGGTGCAACGAGACCAAGACCAGAAGGACGGCAAGACGGAGGTCATCATGGAGCCCAAGACGGCGTTACCACCAGAGCCTTTTGCAGGCGAAGACCACTTTTGTCAGGATAGCTTGTACTAGCTGTCCCCCTTCAAATTTGCCCCCCGTTGTTGGCTCCCTTCCCGCTCAATATTTGGGAAGAGGACCAGGGCCTATATAAGTAGAGCTAGCCACCACCGTAGGGCATCGAGCAGTTCACCCAGCTCTCACCCGCTAAGTCACCAAGCACAAGAACACCTCAACATCAAGAGGCTGTTCTTCCCTCTGTACTGTTCATCATCAGCCCAAGAGGCAATCCACCACCACCACACTAGAGTAGGGTATTACACCGCAACGGTGGCCCGAACCAGTATAAATCCCGTGTCTCTTTGTGTTGTGAGTTCGTCGAGTTCTTCCGTGAGATCTTAGCGAGCTAGGGCATAGATCGGTAGGAGGGAAAGACTTCACGCGCACCCCAGTGTTCGAACCTTAAGGGTTTGCTGGAACCCCACGTCTGACATTTGGCGCGCCAGGTAGGGGTGCGCCGTAGCTTCCCTCCCATCAGTTCGTCGCTCCGTCGTCTCCATGGCGGACGCTCGCCGTGCTCGAGCTAAGCGTCAGGCTGCCCTCACCGCCCGAGTTGCTCAGACGGCTCCCATCGGCGGGCCACCTCGTCATTCTCCGTCTCCCGCCGCCAACGCTGCCACCGGCTAGGCGGGGAACGAGCAGAAGGCGTCCTCGCTGCATCCTTCGGTGCGGCAGGACGGCCGCACTGCCACTCCATCGCTGACCCCGGCCAGTTCCTCGTCTCACGCACGCTACGCTCCCATGGAGGCACGGGCCGCACTCCTCGCCGCAAACGAACTCCTGCGCTACCGCCCAGTCGACGACCTCTATGAGGAGTGGCTCGACCATGTCGCCGAGCTCGTCCGCGCCGCAGGGGGCTCCCCGGTGCCATCCCTCTCTCTACCTCACCCTCAGCCGGCCACGGGCGATGAGGCTCATGGCGCGCCTCCACCACCTTTGCCCCAAGACGGTGCCTTGGCACCAAGGCGCGCGGCCCCACGGCGTGATCCGCCACGCCCGGTGCCCGCGCGCGAAGAGAGAAGCTGCCAAGAAATCCCTCGGCCGCGAGAAGCTGCACCCGCGCTTCCCGCGCCGCCTCGTCAAGACCGCGCACCGCCCGCAGAGGCGCCACGCGGACCTCATCAAGGCCAAGCTCCACCTCCGAAGCGGGCCCCAGCAACCACAGCGGGCTGCCGCGCCTTCACCCCCAAGCTGCACAGCGTCGCCTGGCCAGGCAAGTACAAGCCGGATCTGCCTCCTCGCTACGCCGACACCGCCGACCCCGCGGAGTTCCTGCAGCTCTATGAGTTGAGCATCGAAGCGGCCAATGGCGATGAGAAAGTCATGGCGAACTGGTTTCCCATGGCTCTCAAGGATGGAGCCCGCTCCTGGCTCCTGAACCTGCAGCACGGCTCGATCTCCTCCTGGGACGAGATGCGCGACCGCTTCGTCGCCAACTTCCAGGGCACTCGCGACCGCCCGCCGGCCGCGGGCGACCTGCGCTGCATCAAGCAACAACCAGGAGAGACCCTCCAAAAGTACATCCAGCGCTTCAACAACACCCGCCTCAAGATCCCCAAGGTCACGGACGAGGCCATCATCTCCGCGTTTTCAGACGGTATCCGTGACGTCAAGATGAAGGAAGAGCTCGCTATCCACGAGGAGCTCTGCACATCTCAGGAGATGTTCAACCTGGCGACCAAGTGCGCAAGAGCTGAGGAGGGGCGCCTCTCTCTCCTCGAGCTGCCAGCTGCAGGATTGGAGGAGAAGAAGGCCAAGGCCAAGGACGTGAAGCGCAAGGAAGCAGCAGTGCTAGTAGCAGAGCCCGACACCAAGCGGGGCAGAGATCAGCCCGAGTCATCCAAGAACAGCCGACCATTCTGTGCCTTCCACAACCTGAACACCCACAACACCAGCGACTGTCAAGAGCTCAGAGCCATACGAGAAGGACACTTCGGTCGATGCCCCGAGCGCAGCGATCGGGGCTACAGCCGTGGAGGAGGACGTGGAGGCGGACGCTGGGACCCGCGCCAGGAATGGCGCGACAGGCCTCGTGAGGACCGCTGGCAGGACCATCCTCGCGAGGGCGCCTGGAGGGACCAGCCTCATGAGGATCGCCCCGAAGGCAACGCCGGTCTTCCCCCGCTGCCGCCACCAAGAAGGAATGACGACCACCATCAGGACGAGGGGGCTGGGGGCTTCCAGGAGCCGCGTGCAATCGCATGCATCTTGGGCGGTGCCCAGGCCCCAGCCTCTCATCGCATCTTCAAACAGTTCGCTCGCGAGGTGAACGCGGTGCTCCCCAAGCTCGAGGCCACTCGCCCGCTCAAGTGGTCCCAATGCGCCATCACCTTCAACTTGGCAGATCAGCTCAAGTGCGCGGCCACCGCCGGCACCCTCCCGATGTTGTATTCCCCAGTCATCAGCAATGTGCAGGTTACCAAGACCCTCATCGACGGCGGCGCAAGGCTCAACGTCCTGTCCGTCGACACGTTCAACAACCTCCAAGTGCCGTATGAGCAGCTCCAGCCTACCAAATCTTTCTCGGGAGTGACCGACGGTTCCACCACACCGATAGGGCAGGTCCGCCTACCTGTCAGCTTCAGAGGGCGCAAGAATTACCGCACCGAGCTCATCAACTTCGACATCGCGCACATCTGCCTGCCGTACAACGCCATCCTCGGGTATCCGGCCCTGGCCAAGTTCATGGCGGTCACCCACCACGGCTACAACATCCTCAAGATGCTAGGAAGTGGAGGAATCATCACGGTCCCATGTGAAGAGAGAGATGCGGTGTGCTCCCTTGAGCGCGCCTTCCAAGCTGCAGCAATCGACGACCCCGACAGCAGGAGTGAGGGCCCTCCGGAGGCCATCCCCAAGAAGAAGCAGCTGCGCCGCGGAGGACCTCAGGAGGATGGCGACGCGGCAGGAGCCTCATCAGGATCAGCGTCCGTCCCAGGGGCGCCTCCCTCCATCGCATAGGAGGGCGCCGGGCGGACAGGGCTCGGGGGCTCTCTTCTGGAGGGCCTCAGACCTTGCCAACCTCACGAGGGAGGCATTTGGGCACCACTTGGAGGCATGCTTCATGGCACGTGTCCCTCAGGAGAGCACAGGGCAAGGAGTGCCCACCACTCCGGAGTTCATCACGAAGACCACTCTGAAACTGCAAGACGCAAGAGCCATGCGTGGAGACAGCCGCTCACGAGGCGCAGCTCTCCATCCTGGCGAGGATGTTGGGCTGCGTGTCTGCATCGACGTCCCCGGGCTCAACAGGGCCGCATCTCAGGAGCGCTTCTGGCCTTCGCGTGTGGGCCGCTGCGATGGCCCGCCACACAGCTACGTTCGCATGCCCTTCGGCTTGCCGAGCGTGGCGTCAGCCTATCACCGCAACATGCGGCCTGTCCTGGCGGCTCAGGAGGCCAGGTACCACGCCGTCCTGGAGGAAATGGAGACGGTCTTCAGGGAACCTCCCGAGCCCCCAGAGCCTCCCGAGGCTCAGGGCTCCGGTGGCTCATGAAGAGTCACTCCTTCGACGCACGCCTTTAGCCGCACCAACTCTACTTCGTCTACAGAACCAGGTGACATCTTCCAAGCTCGTTTAGCAGGGAGCGCCCCTCGGGCTGCATCATTCCCAAGCCACATGGGTCCGTCCCTGTGGCATGTATCCCTTTGCTTATGTCTTTAGCTTACCTTGCTGGGGGCGCCTCTCGGGCTGCATCATCCCCAAGCCGCTCGGGCCGGACCCAGTGGCATGTATCTTCCTGCATTTACCTAAGCTGATCTGCTTTCCATGCTTAACCTGCCCACGACTATCACCTGCTCGATCATCGCCTCCCACGGGGCCTTCTCACAGGCACGGCGCTGGTGCATGGGTCCGTCCCTGCCACGTCGACAAATCTGAGCGGCCGAGCTCTGGCTCGCGGCACGCCCCGCGCACGTCACCTCACCAGGCCCTCAGTGCCTTCACTTCATCCAAAGCAACCAGCGGCAGGCTGACAGTTGTAACGGCAAACCGTGTTTCTTCTTGTGCCTATTCACAGGGACCCCGTGGGGAGGGTAGCAGATGGCACCGCGAGTCTCCTTCTCTCCCGTGCGATTCGCTTGTGCGTTAAAAGGGGGGCTCCTGAGCATCGTGACTCAGGAGCTCTTACTGGCTCTCCAGCCCTCACCCCCTGGCCTTGACCACGGCATCTGGACCTGGCATACCAGCGGCGGCTGAGTTCGCTCGAGGGCCGGGACCTGAGGACGCAGAGCACTAAGGAGAGCATGGGGGAGGGAAACTCGTATGGTTCAGCCTAGCTATGCCGCACAATTTGGCGCGCAGCCCTAGCGCAACGTCCGGAATCGCCACGAAGTCAACAAGATAAGCCCCGCCCTCGGATCGGCTAAATGTTTGGGCCTAATGGTCACTCGTGCCTTGCCGCAACCCCGTTGCAGCCACGTCAACTCCCTTTCTCGCCTTACCATGGCTGCTTGAGCGCTAAGGGGGACCTCCTGAGCATCGCGCCTCAGGGGCTCTTACTGGACCTCGGGCCGCACACCTCCTGGCCTTGACCACGGCACGCGACCTGGCATACCAGCGATGACTGTAGCCTGCCTGGGGACCGGGACCTATCAGCGTAGAGCAACAAGCTATCGCGAGGAAAGAAAGGCGGGACCAAGCCTTAACGGGACATGCGTTCACCAAATTCTCGTAACCAGGAAGATAAGCACAAAAGACATTACAGACCCTTACATGCCCCCACGGGGTAATTCATGATTCTTCGCATGGAACAAAAGCTAAAACTAAGGGGAATCCTATCTAGACCCTCCCATGGCGGACGCCATCATCAATAGTGGGCCACGGGAGGCCGGCGCCAACCCCATCCAGATCAGCGGCGGCGACGGCCGGACGCTGCGGCTCTACTCTGAGCGCGGCGAGAGCTCGAGGGCACGTAGCTTTCATCGCTCATCTCCGGAGTCTCATAGAGCTCAGGAGAGCTGCTAGACTCCCAAGGGCTGCTGCTACTGGGGTGGCCGCGAGCGGAACGCGCGTCAGCCTCATGCTCCTCTCCGGAGCAGCACTCCAGGCGACGGCCCTCGGCATCGAAGACCTTGAAGAAGAGCGTGGAGACGCCGTCGAACTCAAAGTGGATCGCGAGGGCACCCCTCGCATGGCAGACCCGCGCGATCTCGCCCAGCCGCGAGTCATGAAGATCTTGCCGGTGGGGACCGCTTCGACCTCTGCTCCGGTCGCCGGGGCGCTGCGGTCGGCGTGCTGCAACCAGAGCTCGAGAGGCCCCCTCGGCGGCATCACGTCGGAGATGAACCGCGGGAAGCGGATCCAGGAGCTTGGAGGCATCGGCGCCCACAGCACCAGCTCGCGCGAGGAGTCCGCGGCGTG
Organism: Triticum aestivum; assembly: GCF_018294505.1. Taxonomy (NCBI): domain Eukaryota; kingdom Viridiplantae; phylum Streptophyta; class Magnoliopsida; order Poales; family Poaceae; genus Triticum; species Triticum aestivum. The sequence continues at coordinate 301,012,274 of NC_057796.1, forward strand.
GATTCCGGGGGCGACGGCACGCGTCGCTGTGGCGCGGCGACCCTGGACGCGGCGTGGGCGGCGCTGCTCGTCGCTCCGTCCTCCCGAGCCCTCGGCTCGGGCGTACAAGGGTAGCGGGTACCCCGGAGGAGGCCGCTCGCACCAAGGCCTCGTCACCACATGCATCGCCGCTTCATCACGACGGTGGACCGACCTCTTCTTCGGCGGAAGTGGCCCCGGGTCATCCCGGGGAGCCTTTCCCTTCTCTTCGGCAGAAAACCTTCTGATAGGCGCCATTGTTGTTAGCAGTGGAGCAAGGAGGAAGAAGCAAGCAAGCGAGGAAGAGATGGGCGACGGGGGCTCTGCCCCCTCCCCATTTATAACGGAAGAAGGCCAACCGGCGCCTCCCACGATCGTAGGTAATGATGGTTTTCCTTGCATGTCACAGGGACTTGTCAAGTCGTGCAGTTGCCGAGGCAGCGTGGGGAAGCGGAGACGCCCACGTCCAATCAACCGCCACGCGTCAACCGATGCCGCAGGCTTTTGGAGCCCGCGGTGCTCCGTACTTGACCCTTGGCTTCGCCACGAAGCCAAGCCCGAGCGCACCTTGGGCCCGGGGCTACTGTTGGCGTTCTGGGAATGGGGGTCCCCAGACTTGCCTGCCTGCGGCCCACGGCGTGGCTAAGCCAGCAGGCCGTATGACCCATCTTCATCAACAAGGCATCCAAGACCCTCGGGAGGGGCCAAGCGTCGGGAGGCGGACGACACAAGACCTCCTCAGGAGTGGCCTAGTCAGGCAGGCTCATGAGGAATGGAGATATCAAGGCGGGGCAAACCTCACGAGGCTCTCGTGACGTGAGCCGTGACAATCGACACCAGGCGGGCGCCAGCGCGCACAGCATCCTTGTTTCCTCTTTGGTGCTAAGGAAGCAAGCCCAGGCGAGGAGTACCGAGGCATCTGGCAAAGGTTGCTATATCGGTGCAACGAGACCAAGACCAAAAGGACGGCAAGACGGATGTCATCGTGGAGCCCAAGACGGCGTCACCACCAGAGGCTTTTGCAGGCGAAGACCACTTTTGTCAGGATAGCTTGTACTAACTGTCACCCTTCAAATTTGCCCGCCATTGTTGGCTCCCTTCCCGCTCAATATTTGGGAAGAGGACCAGGGCCTATATAAGTAGAGCTAGCCACCACCGTAGGGCATCGAGCAGTTCACCCAGCTCTCACCCGCTAAGTCACCAAGCACAAGAACACCTCAACCTCAGGAGGCTGTTCTTCCCTCTGTACTGTTCATCATCAGCCCAAGAGGCAATCCACCACCACCACACTGGAGTAGGGTATTACACCGCAACGGTGGCCCAAACTAGTATAAATCCCGTGTCTCTTTGTGTTGTGAGTTCGTCGAGTTCGTCCGTGAGATCTTAGCGAGCTAGGGCGTAGATCGGTAGGAGGGAAAGACTTCGCGCACACCCCAGTGTTCGAACCTTAAGGGTTTGCCAGAACCCCACATCCGACATACATGACTAGAGCGCTCGATGTATCGGGGTGTGTGTGTGTGGGAGGGGGTGGGGGGAGGGGTAGGCAGAGGCCTAACTATAGAGGTAGAACGACTCGTATATGTGTTGAGAAGGAGAGACCCAGCTATGTCTTGAGGGAGATCGGTCGACATCCATACATAATTGAAAGACGGGAAATAGGATGGGACAGAGAGAGAGAGGAGAGAGAGAGGGAGGGAGAGGGGTAGAGTGCTGGATGGGTGATGGAGTTGCTTCTCGAAGATGGTGGGAGAGGCCTACTAGACAAGCTGAGGGTGGAACAGCAATATTATCAATAAGAGTGGGGTGTGTTTCTGTGTGTGCCTGTGCGTGATAGATCTGTCGGGACACATCCATGGATGATGAAGGGGAACCATGTGTTTGGTAAGCAAACCTAACTAGATTGGTAGATCAATTGTTGTTTGACGGAGGAAGGGAGAGACATAACTAATGAGGTAGATCAATCGACGCGTGGGGAAAAACGAGTTATAAGGACCTAGCTAGCTATATGTATAGCGGGAGATCGGTCGGTGTACGTCCATTTGTTAGAGGCAAATAAGGCCCGGCGAGGCGGATAGACAGAGAGAATGGAGCTAGGAGGTGGTGCGAGAGGCCCAGCTACTAGCTAGATAGGGGGAGGAGTGTGCGGTTGTGAGATTGATGAAAAGAGAGGTGAGAGTTTACACGTGTGTGGGACCGTATGAGAGACACGAGGCAAGGACACATAAAGGAGGAGATTGAAGGTGCGTGTGCATATTGTAAGCAGAAATCGCTGGAGAGGTTTATCGATCGGTGTGTGTCGGAAAGGAGTTGTGGAGACTGTGGGAGAATGACCTAAAGAAGAAAAAATGAATGTGCGCGATGGATAGAATGCTGAGGGAGGGGAGGGAGAGGAGGGCATGTGAATGAACGAGATAAAGTTAGTGGTAGCTACAAAGGTTAGAGGATTGCGTGGGTGTAAGAGACTAACAAAGATCTTAATTTGATATGAAAGTGGATTCATATATTTGAATAGGAGATCATAGTGTTTTAAACATATGCATGCATGAATATAGCGGTGATGCGCGTGTTGTGGTTTTGCACATGTTATACCATAATGTGATAATGCATGGTGTTTGCAACTCACAGCTAAATGTCGAACAATCTAAACCATACTATACATCGAACAATCTCACATTTTATTTGAATTTGTGATAATGTGTGGCGTTTGCAGTTTACAACTAAATATCGAACAATCTAAACGATACTATATATCGAACATTCTCACATTTTATTTGAATTTGTGGTAATGTGTGGTGTTTGCAACTCACATCTAAATACTTGTAGGCGTAGGGGGCGGGGCACCATACATAATGTGATAAACACATTATACATATGAGACATGGTTTAGTTTGTGAAGATCTAGCTAGAGCTTGAAATGTACTATGATTTGAAATCAACATAAAGTGGATTCAAAAAATCGAGTTCGAGTTCATATAGTACACATAGTTCATATGTAACTCGAGACTAATCATGTGGTGTGTTGTGAAGATAATACAAAAATGATGGTTTAACTTGACAATAATGACGATTGTAGATCTTATTAAAACAGAGAAACGAATTCAAATGCTTTGACTTCACAATAATCATTATTGTAGATCTTATTCAAATAGAGAAACAAATTCAAATTTAGTTCATATTGAAGCGGTAGTATATACGTTTGGAATGCACTAAAACGTTCATTTGAGTACTAGGTTGCATGCATTATACACGTAGCGAAATATTTTAATTGAACATAACATGAATTCAAAGTTTTGAATGAAATTTGTAGTGCGAATTGATTTGGTACAGTACACGTTAGGCTTGTCCGGAAATTTCAACGCGCGCCTTGTTAGCCCGAAATATTTAAGATATATCTTTGTCTCGTTGTGCTCCGACAACTCCCTCCATCTCAACCCGCGTCTTGCTATTCCAAAATTACAACGCGCGCGAAAACTCCCACCTCCTGTGAAATCCCGACACGTGAAATGCCCGTGATACCCCTGAACCGAAAGAACCGCCTCAAATTGGTGGGGGTACTTTTGTAACTTACCCCACATTTAGGACAAGCGCGTCCCTAAGCCATGGTTCCCCACTCCCATCCCATCCGCCCACCCATTCGTACACCGAGGCCGGGAAAACCCGCGAAGCCCCACACCCTCCTCCGTCCACCACCCAGCCGGAGCCTCTTCCCCGACGACGTCGTCCACAGCAACACCTCGACGTCCCTCATCCACCGTACCGGATGAGGATCCGTCGTCGATCTGGTCGTCCCGTCGGTTCAGCCACCCCGTCCTCCACCTCCAAGGATCTGCCCCGACGTTCCCCTCGTCTTTCGTGCCATGTCCATTCCCACACCGCCGTCTTCACCTGCACCACCAGAAGAGCATCAGCATTAGCGTTTCCTCGGATGAAGCTGCGGCCTAATCGGCGTCACCAAAGAGGTTGTACACTAATCGCCACATTTTCTTCTTGATTCAATCTCACGGTGCTGCCGGCGCTCGGTCCCGAGCCGACACGGCGCGACTCCATCCACGGCGGCGTCGCCGGCCACTTCCTCCACGGCATCGCTCCCTCGGCGGCGACGTCCACATCAGTAGGAGCTGCTGCTGCTTTAGCTCTTGCTCGTGCTGCTGCTCTGCTCTTGCTCTCGGTCCCCTGCCTGGTCTGCTCTTGCTCTTGCTCGCGCTGCTGCTCTCGCTCTTGCTCTTGCTTGCGATGCTGCTCCGATTTACCTACACTTCAGTCGACTGAATCGACTTTTGGGTCAGTCGATTTTCAGGGGGTGGGGGGCTCGCCGGAGTTAAGGAAGAACCAGCCGCAACGGGGAGGGGGGCTCGCCGGAGAAGTACCCCACTAT